>NC_141264.1:22522500-22725000 GCF_054856545.1 Hippocampus guttulatus | reverse complement strand
TACCATAACATATTAAACCGTATCATATGAAACCCCCATATTATACCATGTCATACTGAAACACATTGTATTATAGCACACTTAGTGTACTACAGTATACAGTATATACTGTATATGATCATACCATACCATGTATGGTATATTTTGGGACCTATCAGGTTTTATCATTTCATTGTGTAGTGTAGCGAACTATATGGCGATGTGTAACATTCATATCTGAACATATTTTTAAGTTGCCAGTCGTGTATTTTTGTCCATAAATCCATCCATCCATTTTCTACCGCTTATCCGGGGTCGGCTCTCGGGGGCAGCAGACTTCCCTGTCCCCAGCCACTTCTTCTAGCTCTTCCCGTGGTATCCCGAGGCGTTCCCAGGCCAGCTGGGCGACATAGTCTCTCCAGCGTGTCCTGGGTCGTCCCCGGGGCCTCATGCCGGTGGGACATGCCCGGAACACCTCACCAGGGAGGCATTCAGGAGGTATCCTAATCAGATGCCTGAGCCACCTCATCTGGCTCCTCTCGATGTGGAGCAGTGGCGGTTCTGGGGGGGGGCCAACGGGGGTCAGTGCCCCTGTAGCACCGATTCTGGCCCCCCCTGTGGCCCCCCCTCCGACCGCAGATTACGCAGTCGTGCCGAGTCGCCGACGCGAAAGGTGGAACCAAAGTGCATGATTTAACATTCTAGTCGGACCCTTTAGTGCGCCGCGCCATTTAAAAATGAGCGGGAAAATGAGAAGCAGTCCGCAGAGAAGGAAATTACCACGACAGGAGTGCTATTTGCGTGTGTGTGCGCGCGAGTGTGTGTGTGCGCACGTGTTTGTGTGTGCGTGTGTGCGTGCGTGTGTGTGTGCGCGCGTGTTTGTGTGTGCGTGTGTGTGTGTGTAACCTTTTTAGTCTCCCTTTTAATTTTTATTTAACAGGATCAATATATAAGACATTGCCTTTTAAAATTTGGATAATTATATGCATGTAAAACATCTAGCTTCAGTGTATTTGCAATTTTTGTCCCCGGCATGCTGGTACCATATCATCCCCTGGCTTGAATATTCTCAACAGACATATTGTTACGCTTGCAGACATTTTAGCCCTCCTAATACTGTTTTTTTCTCATCACTGTAATGTTAGTCCAGTGGTTAGCACGTCGACTTCACAGTGCAGAGGTACCGGGTTCAATTCCAGCTCCGGCCTCCCTGTGTGGAGTTTGCATGTTCTCCCCGGGCCTGCGTGGGTTTTCTCCGGGTACTCCGGTTTCCTCCCACATTCCAAAAACATGCATGGCAGGCTGATTGATCACTCTAAATTGTCCCGAGGTGTGAGTGAGGGTGTGCATGGTTGTTCGTCTCTGTGTGCCCTGCGATTGGCTGGCTACCAATTCGGGGTGTCCCCCGCCTACTGCCCGAAGACAGCTGGGATAGGCTCCAGCACCCCCGCGACCCTAGTGAGGATCAAGCGGTTCGGAAGATGAATGAATGAATGAATGAATGAATGTAATGTTATGACTACAATTTCAAAGTCCGAATAAATAAAAAGTCAAATAAGATTTCGAATCTGTCTTTTTAGCCCTGGGTTGAATGTGCCCCCCCATCAAAACCCCTGGCCCCAGCCCGGCCCCCTCAGTGAAATTGATCCAGAACCGCCCCTGATGTGGAGGAGAAGCAGCTCGACTCCGAGCCCCTGCCGGATGACCGAGCTTCTCACCTTATCTCTAAGAGAGCCCGGACACCCCGCGGAGAAAACTGATTTTGTCCGGTTGTATACGGAATCTCGTTCTTTCGGTCACGACCCATAGATGAGGGTTGGAACGTAAATCCACCGGTAAATTGAGAGCTTCACAATTCTTAACCATGACAGACCGATACAAACTCCGCAGTGTATTTTTATTTACATTTGAATTGAGCTACTGAGTTTGGACGTCGTGTGCTATGGGTCAAATTCCCATATGTCCCAGCAGTCATGAACGCAGCACGGTTGGCACACTCGCTCCTCCCTACATAAAAACACACATCACTGTTTTCTTTGCAGATAGGTACACATGTGGGCGAGTTTGTCACAAACTTCTCATGTTGACCTTCTTCATCCCGAGTGGGCGTGTCCACGAGCATCACGTGACACAGGTGTAAAGAAGGGAGTTGAGGGTTTAGCTAACGGCTTTGTGTCGCCATGTAAACAACACTCGGATGACGACCACCGCTCAGTTGTCATCGCTCATTGTGTGCAAAAGGTCTCCGTAAAAGGGCTTTATCTTCTTCACATCATCTGCAAACTGTTGTAAGAAGAACATATTGATTTTGAATGCTGTCCAACAGGATGTTTGCCGGAGCTCAAAGAGCGCAGTGGTGTGGCGCATGTTCTTGGGTTACAACTGCTTAGCAAAGAAGCGGAGGGAGGTGGCAGAGTTAAACGTTCAAATTGGATACCTTTACGGCATAATCTCAAGCACATTTGTCTTTAAAGACTGCCTGGGAATGGGCAAAATGAGAATAAAACCCCTTGATATCCATTGTTATAAAGTGGTCTCTAATAACGATGTAAAGTTAAGCAGTAAGGGGCTAAATTTGGAAAACATTCCAGGGCATTGTCTTTGAAGGATCTTTTGAAATGAGCCCTAAAATGGTCACTTAAAATTCTCCGGTGCCTTTTTCGGCATGGCTTCTTGAGACTTATTTTTGTGGGTTGGCTTATAATATACAATCCGATGTTGCCTGGTGAAGCCTTGGAGGTTCATTTGTCCAAGCAGTTGAGTTTGTCTTTAAGTCTCTATGGAAGTTATCCTAAAATGTCAGTTTTAAACCAAAATAACAGACTTGCTGGTTTACTTTTTTCCAATTGTTTTTTTTTTTTGGGGCTGTCTACTCATGATAGACATGCCTATCAAGTTTCATGTTGCTAGGTGTAACTGTCTCTTTTTGGAAAAACAGCAACGGAGCAGACAAGTTTGTCTTTCAAGGTTCCTTGGACACGAGCCGAAAATGTGTTCTTCGAATAGACATCTCAGACTTCCGAGTGTCTTCAAGCAGGATTCTTAAGGCCTTTTTGTGAGATTCCTTGGAGCAGGCACGCCCACCAAATTTCAAGTTGCCAAGTCAAACTGGCTTTGGGCGTTGAATTTTGAAAAAATGTCATTACATAGCCGTACATGCCAAACATTGAACAAACAACTTCCAAAGAGGCTCAAAGCCACGGTCACGACTGAGATTAAACGGGAACGGGTCTGCGGATGGGGGTGGGGACTGTCTAGACCTGTGGGGTTGTAAATCGAGAGCTCAACAGGAGGTCAGAGGTTGGAGGTTCTCCTCAGCCAATAGGAAAAGGATGCTCATGTGAACAACGAGAGCAGGCGTTTGAGGCCCCAACAACCTCTGTGATGTTCATGTTCTGCCCGTCACACCTGAAAGATTGTCAGTGTATGATTATGTATGCTTCAATTAAGCCCACAGCTGTGAAAAAAGAATGACAGCGGCCGTAATTCACACACGTGTAATTACACGAGAGTGTGATGCATTCACCTGGCGGACAGGTGTGTCCATGCAGGACATTCAATTAGAGTGCGCAAAGCATGCACGGAGGCGACTAATGTGGATTTATTTGTAAGATCGTGCAAGAAGATGAACATGTACCTCCAGGCTTGTTTTGACACTCTCGATCGCGCGCACCCGCGTTTTCCAACGTCAGGTTCAACATGACTCGACGTGTTTTTTTTATTTACAACATGGCAGTGAATTCATCATCATTGGGTTGCCGCTACACTTATAATACAGACGGGTTTTTTTTCTCAGAGCAAACATTCAGTCTGTCGATGCGGCCACAAAAAAAACAAAAACAAACAACAATTTTTTTTTTTTTTTTTAAACAATCAATCTTGGAAATTCTTGTTTTTTTGCTTTTTGTCATTTCTGGACAATCTGCTCTGTGCCGTGTGATTCTGAAGTATCAGAATGATCATTTTGATGATCATCAAACGTAGTGCCTTGAAGTCAAAATTTGCCACCAAGGTCCACCCATACGCCGTGACAAAAAATAAAAATAAAATAAAAAATTGGGAAAAAGATGAACCGTTGAGATTTGTCTTGTTTTCTGTCGCAGAGCTGTAACATTTGTTTTTTTTTTCATTGAACAAAATTCACATTAACAAGAAGGAAGCAACCCTCCTTTCAAGGCTTCTTTCCGACTTCCTCCCAAAAACGTCCGGGAAGTCAACAACTCGAGACGATCGACAACCTATTTACATTTAGAGCTTGTCCTCTGTCCAGTGTTGGGACACACAGTAGTTCTTCCCTCGTCATCCTCAGGCGCAACACTCCCGCTCCTGGTGGCAAAACAGGAGCGGGTGGGACGTCAGGGAGGTGGAGGGTTGGGATGACGACGAGGAAGAGGAGGACGAGGAGCCCGGGTCGGTGGTGACGAGCAGGGATGGGTAAGGGCTCATCTTGTCGATGTTGACGTAGGTGGTGTTGAGCAGGACGTAGTGTTCGCCGCTGAAGCTGGAGAAGATATTCGCGATGTTGGACACCAGGTCGGAGAAGGATGGACGACGCTCCGGTTTCGGGTGCCAACACTCCACCATCACAGTGTAGCTGCAAGGAAGACGGCGCGGGGGGCAAATTTGAGACGGGAATAGTGTGAATGGGGCTACGGCTAGTTTGTTTTTGAAGGACCCTTGGAAATGGTTTAAATGGGCCTAAAATGACAGCTGAATTAAAAAAATGGGAGACTCCCTGTGTATCTTTGGGTATGGCTGCTTGAGACTTTTTTGTGATCGACGTACCTACCAAATTTGACCTAGCATGGCTTTGAATGAAAAACAAAAAAAAGCTGGAAAACCTTTGTACTTATACTCCATCAGGTTTCACCTCAGTGCGTCAGGAAACGCCACCCGTCAAAACAGGAGAGGAGCGGATCAAAAAAAAAAAAAAAAAAAAAGTTCTTTGACAAGGAAGGGAAGATACATTGCAAATCTCTGCTGGCTTTGACACTTTGCCTGATTGATGGACTTGGCTGATGAGGGCGTCTGGAATGCGGCCGCAAAGGGCGCTAAGCCCCGAATCAAGATAAGGAAGCACAAAGAGGGAAAGAAAGCCGGCATCCGATTTCTAGGAGCAGAGGCGGTAAGAAAACGGGTCGCCTTTGCCAGCAGTTGACATGTCACATTTGGTTCATGTTGCTTGAATTTGCTGCTTTGCTTCTCCCTCTCTCACACACAAATCAGCACCAAAATACTTGATGTTGTCTTTCAAATTAAAGGTCTTGATGAGAGCTTTTCGGACAAATAATTATCTTGTTTGATATACCTGATGCAATCACAGCACATTTAGCAGGTCTGAAATTCTTTTTTTTCCCCAGAGTTGAGGCATTTTTTAAAAACGTATTATTTTTTTGCACTGTCCTGCATATTTTTCCAAATTGTAAAGGGTCTTTTTTTAAATTAACTTGAACACATTCAATTTTCTTTTCTAAGCTGTCATGACCTGTGTTGTTCGATTTTTCTTCTTTTTAACGTGCATATTATTTTAGATTTTTCTTAATATTTGAAGATTTCATAAATTTTCTAAAAGTTGATGAATTATTTTTATTCTCTATTTCCCACCAAAATTTTTACATATCATTTTACAATTTAAAAAAAATCTTTCAAATTTTAACATGATAAAATCAAATATCAAAATCAAAAAAATCTCTCAAATTTTAACATGATAAAATCAAATATCAGTCATACAAAAAAATTTACTCCATTTGTTTTTGTGCATTTTATCTGCAGAAATCTCACAATAAAACATTTTTTTAAAAATAAGTGAACTAACAATTATTTTACTTAAACCAAAAATTCTTGAAAAAGTGCGATACACTTCCAAGAAGCATTTTCCATGAAAAACAGCCATTGAAGCTGCAACCACCCCGAAAATATTGAGAAAAAAAATTGAATAGGTGAATCTGCAGGCGCCAGACCATGAATGAGCATGTGGGGGTGCACTGCCTTATCTGTTTTGAATTATTTTGTCAATATGGAGGCATGAGCGGGATGACACTTACAGTGAGTTGGGGCAAAACTCTGGCTGCAGCAAGCGGCGCCCCTGCAGGAGGAACACGGTAATGTCGAATGAGTTGACGTCTGAGTAGGGCGGCGCCCCGCGGGTCATCAGTTCCCATAGCAACACGCCAAACGACCACTGTAGAGTAAACGCAAACAGGTGTCAACGGACATGAAATTCTTACACTTTATACCTTGATAAGTCAGTGTTATTATGAATTTTTCTTTCGGCATAAATTTGATGTTGTTTTGGTACCACGTCAGACTTGGCGGTAAACTTGTGCGTCTGCAAGCTCTCCAGCGCCATCCACTTGACTGGCAGCTTGACGCCGCTCTTATTGTGGACGCTGTAGTACTCTTTGTCGTAGACATCGCGAGCCAGCCCGAAGTCGGCCACCTTCACCGTGTAGCTCTCGTCTAGCCTGCCCACACAAAAACAAAACGAAATGAACGTCAAACTTTTCTTCCGTAAGGAATCGGTCAATGATGGCCATTTACAGCTCTTTCATTTCATATGTCGTCGGCCTAAGTACAATTGACTGAGTCATTTTTTTCATAAAACACAAAAAAATGGAAAATGGAGGCACATTCCGATTATTTGTATTGACTCATTCACCGCCGGTCCCGAATGGACTTATAAACCATACCAGACCCTTAGATGGCCCTCTTTTGGTTTACGGGTTGGATGTTGGACACTCTCTGCGGACTCACATGCAGTTCCTGGCCGCCAGGTCCCTGTGGACGAACTTCTTGCTGGCCAGGTACTCCATCCCTCGGGCCACCTGGAGTCCAAAGCCCATCAGGTCCTTCACCGTCGGGTTCTGCGGGACAGCAACAGATCAATCGGTGAGGAGCACGAGTAACGTCACTTCCAAGCTTTTCCAGAATTGTCCCAAAACACAGAGCCGCATTTTTTTTGCATTCTTGTACACAGTGGTGCTTTGAGATGCGAGCGACTCATCTTGGGAGGTTTTTGTGATACAAGCTGTCGTTAGGCTGATTTGACGACTGATTACTCGAGTAATCGATGGCATCATCGATACTAAAAAGACCCCCTAGTCACAGCCTGAGTTATACCCCTTTAAGCAATGAATATTTGAACGCAAATGGCACAGAGACTTATGTCGGAAAACTAACAATACTCATAAGCATACATTCTTTATCCTCTGCGCAAAGTGACTAATATTACTACAGCCTACTATAAAAGTATTACACTGAGCGGTCAAGGCATGCACACACCAAGGAGTCGCACAATCACGTTGAATGAATCACTATGTACAAACCGTTCTTTACGTTCCATTTAATTGTGCTTTGAAGCTTATGAAAAATAAACTTTGTTGTTGTTCTTTTTGGGGGGCACGGAACAGATAAAGAGCACATTCATGAATTTCAATGGGAAAAGTTACTCGTGCAGTTTTTTTTTTTTTTTTTTGTTAAACACATGCCAGGTTTTTGGCATTGAAATACATTTACAATATGTTCAAAAGTATGTTTTGAAGCCTCAAATGTGCCTAAGGGATGCGGAAGGGACATTTTAAGGCTTACATTATCACAAAATTTAAATTAAAATCATTTTCATTTTATGGCATCGATATTTTTGGGATTTTCACATTTCACTGTGATACCATTTGAAGAACAAGAAAATGCATGTTAAAACTGAGCCAGCCAGAAGGGGCTCCGAATGCCACGGCTGCTGGCTCAAATCGAGCCCGGAAAACCCCTCCTGTTGGTCTTACGTGGCCTTCGTCGCGGATGAAGTTACGCAGGTCTCCGTGCTTCATGTAGGGCAGAACCATCAGCGGCGAGCCCTCGGGCGGCAGGCAGATGCCCAGCAGCGACAGCACGTTGGCGTGGCTGAAGTCCTTCATGATGATGCCCTCCTTCAGGAACTGGGACACCTCGTCCAAGTCGGTGATTCCTTTTTTTTTTTTGCGGACAAGGGGCGGCCAAAAAAAAGTATCGGTAAGCACATTTGTAAGCAGGTCAGTCCGTCTGCGTGAAATGATGGCTCAGGAAATACAGCCCTCCTCCATCCATACTCCACATTCCCATTTGGCAGTCGGGGCAAGAAGGTTCTTGCTGCTGGCCTAGGGACTGTTTTAAAAAAAATTAGTCTGAACAATATAGCCCGACAATGAGGTGCTCGAAAGGGGCCTCATCAGTTTAAAGTCTCGGTCAAATTTTTTTTTCCTTACCCGCCCTTCCACCTATCTCCCTGTGATGTGCACACACTTAGGGCTGACAACGAGGAGCTCTCAAGCGATCACACATGCGCTAAGCACCAGTCCAGATCCTGGCTGACAAGTCGGACTTCTTTTTTTATCCCCCCTTCTTTCTTCTCCTTGCACTTTGGGCCTTTTTCACTCTGGCATGCATGCACTCATGGCCAACAACAAAGCACTCTAAAGCAGCCACACCAATGCAAAGGCTTGGTCCACATGTTGGCTTTCAAGATATCTCCCCCCCACCCCCTTTTTCCTTCCTCAATGTGACATGTATGCACTGTGGCCAACAACAGGGCGCTCTAAATAAGCTCCACTAGCGGACGATCTGAAAGGAATGTCTGGATTGGGACGGACATGTGAACGAAGTCAATCGAGTTGTTATATATTGGGGGAGGGGTGACCCCATGCATGACTGCGACGAAGTGCAACCTCACTTCAGGTGTCTAGAATCAGAGCCCCAACAACTCGCTTTGTTGTGTTAAAAGCAGTAGTTGCTGTCATGTCACTGGGCTCTGGTTGAAAGTCACAGTTTTCTTTTTTGATTTTACGCTATGATGCCGATGTGCCAATTTTGCAGAATCTCTGTAAGAAAGTGGGATGTCAGAATGTAATTGCTGGACTTGAGGCTGGACTGTGTGTTGTCATAGTGACAGGAAGAAGCCTCCACATGGAACAAAAGTCAACAAAGAGATGAGGAATCCAAAGGTTGACATCCCGGGGGATAAGACCTCATTCCATCCCGTCCCCTTACTGTCATCTTTACTAGATTAAAATCCTCACCGGGGCGATGCTAATTCATCACTTTTAGCCCCGCCACCCCCGCCCCGCTCCCCAATGTTAAAAACGAAATAAAAATAAAGTGGTTCTCTGGTAACGTGATTGTGATGTCACACTTTGTTGGATTGGAGACGTTTCGCCGGAATGGCAACGGAATGTCTTACTGTCTGCTCAACCATTTTATGTTACTATATGATTAGAATTGTGTATTGTATTTTAGGGGAGGATTTTTAAAGTGTAACATCTCTGTCAAAAAAAAAAAAAATCCACCCCATTGCAGTGAGACAGTGTCAATAATAATTATAACTTTTATAAAAAGTTCCCGCCAAAAATAATGCGTTAAAATGTACCCCCTCAAAAGTTCTAAAAACTAAATGAAATACATATTTCTAAATACATTAAAAACATGACAAAAATAAATTATCAAATAAAAGAAATAAATACACACACAAAAAAGTCTACTATTACTACTAATTACATAAAAAGGCTCATTACAATTTTGTTTTTTACTGGAAAAAAAACTGCATGACAGATCATGAAAAAGAAATCCAAACTAAAAATTGTGACCAGTTTCATTTTTGAAACTGGTCACAATTTTTTAGTTAACTTTCTGAAGTAAAAAGAAATTAATTAATTAAATTGAAATGTATTTTTTTTTGTTTTAATTAAGCACAAACATTTCAGAAGAAATATTTGAATACGTGTGAAAGTGTATGACAGAATAGATTAAAAAAATAAATAAAATCAACAACTCATACAAGGATGAGCTTACGGTTGAGAGACTTGATGGCGCAGTGTTGGTTTTGACCGTCTGGCTCCAGTAGAGTTCCATGAAAGACACATCCAAAGTGACCTGCAAGAACACATCAGATTTCATGCTTTAAGGAAATCATATTTCCAGCTCATTTAACATCTACGTATGCAACTCCAATGAAGCACATTTACATGATATTTCATGTCTACACACCTCCAAACACAGCATGCGACTCGATTACGACTGCGCAAGAGTAACTCAACACCAGGCTTTATTCATTAACACCCCCACTCCAATGAATTATAGCTGCAGTTTGTAGTCATGAGAGTTCTCAGGGGGGCGGCGGTGGGAATGAAATGAGCGCGACGTTCCCCTATCACGCCGCCGCAGATGGCCGAGGGTATCGGGTTGCCAGCGCCGCAGGAATTAGTCGCGGTGAAACCGCGGCGAAAATTGGAGGCTCCTTTTCCTTCATGGGGGTAATCTCAGAGCTGGTGGCGGCATGGTGGAGAGGGGTTTGGGGCGTCCCGCAGGGTTGTTTTGTTGTGCACGAATTTGAGCCATGGTCGGCCATCTTTGATGTGTCGGAGTGATCTGGTTCTGTTTCTGCTAACAGCGCATGACGACTCACCTCTGCCGATGACTTGATTGAGATGCAACAGGAGTCTGTCCTGGGCGATCACCACATGCTGGACTTCGCTCAGCAGGTCGGGGTGCAGACTGGACAGGTCGATGTGGACCGGCGTCATCAACAGCGGCGACACCAGCTCGCCTTCCATCCCCAATCCACGGGCCATCGCCCCAAATCGGGGCGAGAGCAGTTCCCGGCTGGACCCGAAAAGGATGGGGGCCGCCCGGCACGTCTCGGGACGCTCCGTGCCCTGGTCTAAAGGGGAAGACAAACACGGAAACGTGCAGGAATGAGTCACTGCTCACAGCCTTATTATTTCTGAGACACAACACACAATCGAAATAAATGAGGGACAAATCAGGAACCGACCATAGTGGAGTTTTTGAGGTAGATGCCGATTGTTTTTGCCAATTTTGTTTTGGGTTGTTTGAAAGATCATTATTCTTTTGTCTTGTGTTGTGATATGTGTTCTTGTGTAAGAAAAAATATGAAAATGTAAAAAAAATCGATCAATTTTTTTGGTAATTTTTTTCAAAAGGGTTAATATGGGCCAATCTGAATTTTTGTGGCACAAAACACAAGAAGGTAAGATATTACAAACGTGTTGACACAGGTCTGGATGCCATATTTGTCTAAGGGGGGTGGGGGAGGGGTCTCTGTTGTGTTCATCATTCCTGAGGGAGTGCGTGTGGGTGTGCTCATCGCTAATAAGCTAAAGTCATGTTCCTGCACACCAGGTAGACAGATGAAATCATTGTCGTTCAGGTGTGGAGGGCCGGCGGGCGTTGGCTCGAGATTGTTGATTTTACGCCAAGGAAGATGACGTGCCAACTGGCGGGAGCCGGGAGTTGATCTTGGATCTTTTTCTTAAGAGAACACATAAAGCCAATTATGTCATCTGATTGAAAGGAACAGGCAGATACAATAATGCCGCCTCCATCATGACACCTCTCATGCAATAATTTGATTGTCTGCCATGTGGGTTGGCAGACAGTGTGTAAAAGAGATGGTGGAAATTAGTTTTGACACCTTAAACGCAGTAGTTAGCTTGCTGTAGCTACTGGTTGAACAGCTAAGCACTATTTGCAGTCAACAATCATGTGATGAAAATGACATTGAACACGCCAATATCGCGAGACGCGTCACTCACGGACAATGCTACGCTATCACAGGCAGGCACCCCAAACATTTCTGTGGAGTGTGTTTGAGTTTTGATTTGACGTCTTTTGTTATTATGTTGCTATGTGATGTGGTCGATGCTAGCAACATGTGATTAGCGATTAATCGACTTAAAGGCTTAAAGTTGACGCAGAGTCAAGTCAACTCACCGACTACTCAACTAATTGGTTCAACTCTTCGTAGCTACCCACGTTGTACTGAAAGCTGTTGTTCCTGCAGTGCCACTGTCCCCAAACATCTGAATATCTAAATGCGGGAAGCCGCAACAGCTGTCGGAGGCCATATGGCAACAGGAAAGGCATTTTGACCTAACTTTATGTCGGAAGCAATTCTTTGTTGTTTGTTAAGTGTTTCCCAAGTGACAAAACAAATCCAGAAGAGCAGCGACAATGGCGTGAAAGGTGTGTAAGGAGTGCAGATAGAGGGGAAGCTTCAACGTACCCTCCAGCAGCGTACTTCTGTAGTCCACAGATTCGTGAGACACCATTTCATTCGTGGGACTGACACTCCTGGCGCTAGCAAGTCTGTCCAGATGCTGGATGTCACCGCGGCCATCGTACCACACCTCGGACAGATCTACAGGAAGGAGGTTTTTTTTTTTTGGGGGGAGGGGGGGCAAGATGGAAAGTGGGACAGGAGGAACAGAAGTGGGACAGCCAGGGCAGATGGAGAAAGAAGAGTCAATATTAAGAACCAAGAAAAACACCCAGCACGCAGATCTTTTTGTATTGCATTACATGCTAAGCTAGCATGGAAGCCATCTGTGGCTATCAGCTATTTAAATGTATTTATTTAATCATACATTATTTTGCTCCGTAACAAAATTTCAATTGAAACAGGAGTACAGAACACGATTTGCCCATTTAAATAGAAATGTAAAAATTTTTTTCAATGTTTCGAGTTAGCATCGAGCAATTCACCGCGATGAGGCCTTGGTGGAGGTCCTCACCTCAAACTCGGACTCACCGTCAATGCGCTTGTTTCTGCGCCACATGAGGAGCGTGGCAAGCATCAGCAGCAGCAGGCTGACCAACACGCAGCCCACCACCAGACCCGTATAGTCCTGTTCCTGCGCCAGCGTTACCTTGCCCAGGTGACGGATGGAGTCAGCCTGCCGCCACTGGAACAGAGCTTCAGATCAGTCACAGTGTGTGTGTATGTGCGCGCACGCACGCGTCTGTGTGTGTGGAGGGGGGGGGGGGGGGGGGTAATGTGAGAAAAATATGTTTAATTTAAAAAAAAACAAACTAGTGATATATTTTCCAATATATACCAAAATAATAATAATAATAATAATAAACAGTATTCAGCAGTCCACCTTAGTGTAATTGAATGGTTCATTCGGACCACTGATCCCAGTGCGCCTTATACAGCCGGTCATATTGACAGAGTATTTACACACGCGCACACACACGCACGCGCGCACACACACACACACACACACACACACACACACATACACACACACACACACACACACACGGAGATGCAGTTGTCTGAGGTCAGATTACATCATTACATCAGTGATATTGCCTCTGCTTTTATTAAGTTTAGTGGATATGAGGTTACCACTTTGGCTTCAGATTTGTGTGTTTGTGTGTGCGTGTGTGTATGTGCGTGTGAACACAGCTAAAGGATATTAGCCCTGAGATAAATACAGGTCTTCTGATAGCGTCGGCTGGGTGCATTTCCTGTTTGAAGTCTGCTTTTGTTAGCTTTATGCTAACTGTCTGATTTATGAAACGTTGTATTAGGCTGAATGGGCATTGAGGCAGGGGTTCAGAACATTCAAAGATATTACACTATGCCACAAAAATAAATGTCACTCATTTTAAACCATTTTTCTTTTTAAACATTTTTGAAAAACATTCTCTAAATGTTCTTCACTCTTGCTTGGACCCCCCCCCCCCCTCCTCCCCAATTATGCATCAAAAATCCCATCTGCACAAGATGGTCCAATGGCGGCTCACCTCCACCTGCAGCCCCTTGGCGGTGGCCGCCTGCAGCTCGTTGGGGACGGTGCACTCCAGCGTGTTGCCCACCAGCGTGAGGGTCTCGCAGCTGCGGTTGGACACGGTTAGCACCTGGCACTTCATGGCCTCGCGGTCCATGCGGTCGCCCTGTCGGAGCCGCAGCACCATTAGACTCTGTTGCCAACCAAAACAGCAGCACTACAACAGGGGAACTCAAATGTGGTTTCTTCCCTGGGAGTCTTCCCTGTACTTAAAACAAATTTATTTTATGAATATTTTAAAATATTAGAACAAATCTAGTTTTGAATTTTATTATTTAATATAATAATAATGTGGGCGGCCCGGTAGTCCAGTGGTTAGCACGTCGGCTTCACAGTGCAGAGGTACCGGGTTCGATTCCGGCTCCGGCCTCCCTGTGTGGAGTTTGCATGTTCTCCCCGGGCCTGCGTGGGTTTTCTCCGGGTGCTCCGGTTTCCTCCCACATTCCAAAAACATGCATGGCAGGTTGATTGGACGCTCTAAATTGTCCCTAGGTGTGAGTGTGGGCGTGGATGGTTGTTCGTCTCTGTGTGCCCTGCGATTGGCTGGCAACTGATTCAGGGTGTCCCCCGCCTACTGCCCAAAGACGGCTGGGATAGGCTCCAGCACCCCCCGCGACCCTAGTGAGGATCAAGCGGTTCGGAAAATGGATGGATGGATAATAATAATGTAATTTAATAAATAATAATTGACAATTTACCAAACAATATAATGTATTTCAATCATGATAATATCTCTTTTTTTTTTAAATCTTGTGTATATTCAGTGGAATAATTACATCAATCTATTTTATGCAATGAATACAAATTGTTGAAAGAACATAATTTTTTTAATAGAAAAAAACTTTCAGGTTTTATTATTTACAACAAATCAAAATATTGAATTCTCGTTTATACAGTAATTGTTAATTGCAATCATTAATTCACCATTAATCTTTAAACAAAAACCGTTTAATGTCCAGTTCATATAAATATTTGTATTTCATTATATTTTTAGGTGTAATATTTTAAAAATTCTTCTAATATGAAGTTTATTTTGATGAATTAATATTTCATGCTCACTTGAAAATTTCATTCTTCATAAATGATTGAACTGTAATCAATTATCAACGACTTTAAAACAGGTTCATAACTACTGATGATAAACAAATGTTTCTTTAATATAAATCAAAAATAGTTCATGCAAATTGTAATATTTTGATTGAGTTGAATTGTAAATTATTTATCAATCATTTGACACAAGAAATAAAACACATTTCATGCATAATCTGTAACTGTGTATTTTTTGAACATTTTTAATTGTATTATTTACAAATCAACTGCACAGGTTAAGTGTTCCATTGTCAAAAGCTAAATCAAAATATGGATTTTTATCAGCAGCATTTATTTTATTTCACGAGTGTAAAGAAAAAAGATGAAATACATTTGAATTAATCAATTTTAGGGGGGAAATTTAAAAAAACCCAGCAAATGTTGATTGTTGACACCTTCTCCATCTGCAGTTGAGTATACCAGGCAATATTTTAACAAGGCCAAAAGCAAAAGTCCCATTCAATAATCACCATGGAGACAATTTGTTGCGTGGCTTATTCTAGTCTGGCGACAACACACCAGTCACCCTCTGCTCGTTCTCACTTTCTTACTCACTTTTGTTTTTCTTATACCCTTCATACACACACACACACACACACACACGTTATAGTGGCATGCTTGTTTGAATACAGCAGAAGGCAATAAAAAGAATGATCACATTCCTGGCGTGACAGCTCAGGATTTCCAGATTTGACACAGAGTGGAGGCTCACACCTGTTCCCACACACACACACACTCACACACACAGACGCATACACAGATTTAAGAAAAAACAATTTTTGGTGTGTGTGCAAAAAACCCCCCAAAAAAACCAAAACAACTTTTATGTAATTGCTTTTTATGAAGAACATTAGTTTAATGTGAATGTATTTTTTTAAATTATTTTAGATTTACTACAAAGAAAATAAACAAATAGCTTAACAATTAGCATGGCTGCCTTCTCCATCTTTCCAAATCAAATACTGTACTCACTCACAGCCATGGAAGCAAGAATTACTTAAAAGTAACCTCGCAAAGTCCCCGTCGCATTAACTACCCAATTACCCAACGCAGATTTCTCGCTAGCTGGTGTGGCAGAAGCAGCACCGCCGCTTACCTCAATCTTGACCATATAGGTGACGTTAAGCGAATATTATTTTGGGGCTGCGAAGGGAATTTTAGTCATGGGAAAAACTTGAAAATCTGCGATTCTCAGTTATGCTATTCAGTCTGTTTTAATGACACGCAAACAGCAACGCGAAACCGCTAATTTCGAGCTTTGCGCCTTCATCTGCGGATGTTAAAAAAAGTCATCACAACATGCCCTATTCTGAGGGAAAACCCAAATTTCTGTTAAAGAAAAAATCCAGAAATTGCTATATAAATAAACAACATACAAATCCCCTAGATTTGATTTGAGCCATAGAACTTTAAATTACTCTACTGCAAGTGACAAGGATGGATTTTGTCCACTCCTTACTAGCTCATACGTGTGCGTGCGTGTGTGGCAGCTGGCAGTATTGAGACTATGCTAAATGAGCGCCCCATTCAACCTTATCAGATGCTGCTTCGTTTGTGTGAAGTTCGGCTATAATAAAAAGTGAAGGAAGGAGGTGGATTTAACCACAGGGCCAAGGTCACCCCTGGGAAATTAAAAAAAAAAAAAGCCAAGATCTTTGAGAGCAGCTGCCTTCAAGCATCTACTGCGGTCAGTGAAGTAAACTGTTAAAAAAAAAAAAAAACGAAGAAAGAAAAAAAAATCTGTTTCATTGTGTTAAATTCATTTGACAATGTCAAGAGGTTTGACCTTGGCAGCAACAACAATGCACATGCAGACATGAAGCTTGGGCCACCGAGACTTGACCAAAAAAAAAAAAAAAAAAGAAAAAAAAAACAATGGGAAACAGACTCCACTTCCTGTTTTTGTTTCTGTATTGTTTCCTTCCCGGCGTGATCCAAACGGGCGTGCACGTGGGAATGTTCGTGAGCGTGCATGCAAGTCAGCCACATCGTAAACACCAAACTATCTTAGCATTTGGACACGTTTGGCTATCTTTTGGAGCTCATGGAAACACACCAAACTTCATTACCATGTTCTAGGCACAGGCAAAGACAAAAAAATTATTATTACACCACTTAGTGTTGTCTGTCTGTTGTCTTCAAAATTGGTAGCAAATTGACAAAATCTGTTGTGGAAGAACTCTGCAGTATTGGCAAAGAAAACCTACATGGACTGCTTCAGACCAAAATGGACGATTTCTAGTGTGTTTTAGGGCATGGCGTATTGAGACGTTTTGGTGGGTCTACTCATTATTGACATGCCTACCAAATTTCTTGTTGCAAAGTGAAACTGACTTTCGGGAATGAATGAATTTCCAGAACATTCCTGGGGGCAAATAAGACTAAAATGTCTGCAAACCAAAATGCCAGACCTCATATGCCTTTTGAGGCATGGCTTCGTGCGACTTTTTTGTGGGTCTACTCATCATTGGCATGTCTTGCTAATTTTTGTGATGTTAAGTGAAACTGGCAGCGGGCAAGGATTCCTTGAAATTAGCCTAAACTGTCTGCGTCAAACAACAATGGAAAACCTTCCGTGTCTTATGAGGCATGGCTTCCTGAAACTTTTTTGTGGGTCTACTCTTGACAGACATACTTACCTAAGCCGTGAAACTGGTTCCGGGTGTTGAATTTTCAAACCTTTTCACTCAGGTCTCACCTTGAGCTCCACGACGCTCTTGTTGTCCTTGGATGTGAGCTTGGGGTCCTGGAAGAGGGGGTCCTCCACGTAGATTAGGTCCCACTGGTCGGTGGCGTACCCGTCCAGGATGAAGGCCACCTTGGTGACCACCGGCGGTGGCAGAGCCAGCTTCGCCAGGGAGGGCGTGGTGCACTGGATGGAGGTGCGGTTTTCACCATAGACGCAACTCTGTATGTGGGTAGAGTGAAGACATGTTTCATAACATGTACAATCAAGTAGATTACAATTTAGCCGGGGGGCAAATAAGCCGTTTTTCCACCTTTTTTTGTCCATTTGTAAGAATGGTATAAAAATATAGTGGAACCTAAATTTAACGGAGCCAGAACCAAAGAATTGATCGCAACTCGCTACAGTGCCAGTGAACAGACAGAGACTGGTCAGTAAACAGAGTTACAGTAGACTAGAGCAGGCTAAAACATGCGTCATTATGGAGCAATGTTGGCAGGGGGGGGGGGGGGGGGGCTGTCTCATGGAATACTCTTTCAAGTTGATTTCTCATGGAATTGAGCTGAGGGGTCCTCATCACTGAGACGTTGGTAAGAGGAGCTTCATGACAACGGTATTGAGTAAGTATTGAATCTCAAAACCATGTCCAGGACAATACCAAAGCTCCAGGCAGAGCTCAAGGACACAAAGCCTAGAAGGATGTCATTTTGTTCATTTACCATCCCTGGAAATATTGAGAAGCGTCTCTTTGCAAATGTCTCGCCTGTTCGTTGAGCTAAGAGGAATTGTTTAGCAGTTCAAGTGACTTTTTGGGAAAAAAGAAAAAGGAAATTTTGCCCCTGCGTCGAGTAGATGGATGAAAAGGTTCGTTTGTTGTTGGCGTCTTTTGTCCTGTCAGGTGATACATTTGCTCCATTGTTGATATTTTCAATGCACAATCGCGCTCGGTTTTGCAGCTAAATGTTCACATTGTGAAAGAAAACACTGCCTTTTCTCAGACAGACCCAAAACGGATGGTACAGGAACCTCCACTGGTACCGGAGAGGAAATGTCAAATCTCTTTTATGTATGTGGGAACATTAAGACGGACAGAGCATTCCGGCAGATCCCCTTTCACCACTTGGCCATAACACTGCGTTTTTGATTTGTTGGTTTTTTTATTTGGAGGGAGGGGATGGGGGGGGGGGGGGTGATATCTTCACGCGGCGGTGTTAGGAAGATGAACTTCCCACAAGATGGCTTCCAGGCAATCCAGTAAAACTGCAAATTTTAGGGCGGCCTTTTACTGCGGGCAGTCGAAGGCACACCTGTGTAATAATCATACTGTCTAATCGGCATATTGACGTGTCACACAAAAGTGAGGTGGATGGATTATCTTGATTTAATTTAATTATTCACCTTCCGAACCGCTTGATCCTCACTAGGGTCGCGGGGGGTGCTGGAGCCTATCCCAGCTGTCTCCGGGCAGTAGGCGGGGGACACCCTGAATCGGTTGCCAGCCAATCGCAGGGCACACAGAGACGAACAACCATCCACGCTCACACTCACACCTAGGGACAATGCAGAGCGTTCAATCAGCCTGCCACGCATGTTTTTGGAATGTGGGAGGAAACCGGAGCACCCGGAGAAAACCCACGCAGGCCCGGGGAGAACATGCAAACTCCACACAGGGAGGCCGGAGCTGGAATCGAACCCGGTACCTCTGCACTGTGAAGCCGACGTGCTAACCACTGGACTACCGGGCCGCCCTTAATTTAATTAATTGAATTCAAATAAATGCCAACATTTTTATTTCTTGAGCTAAACATAATTGACACTATAGATAGGACGTATTTGGAAAAAAAGATCATCATTACTTTGCTGAGTAACTAATTATTTTTGGATGAAGTAATTTGTAACTATCGCTAGTAACATGCCCCAAACTGGTTGAGTTAGGTCGTTGCTGTAGTCACTACGAAGTGCATGTTACTCCCTGGTACAAGTTACTTCCCAATTACTTCAAACCTCAACTCCGTTCTAACCGCAGTTACTTCTCAGTACGCATGACAGGATACACACTTTCGTGAATAAGTATCATCACGCTCACCCTGCTCTGAGTGGTTTGAGGGATCGTCACCCGGCAGGTGCTGCTCTGCACTTCAACTCAAAAATTACAAAAGAAACCCCCCCCCCCCCCCCCCTGATAAAACAACTTCAAGTGTTGACACGTCACTCTCCGCAGGGTATGCAAATGACCTCCTCCAAGGCACAGCTCAGCACTCAGCACCCCTCTGGGGAAAATAGCAACTTCCATAACAAGGCTTTTAGCTTGGTAAATGCACGCGGTAGGAGCGCAAATAGACAAAACAGTCCAAGACTTTCCCATAGGAAGTAGGAAAACTCCTCCATCCCGGGTCATACGGTGGCCATCGCATTGTGCGCGTATGTGTGTGTGTGTGCGCGCACACGTGTGATGACATGTTGTAATGTGTTTGTTTGCCAAATTCCCAAATTATCTCTCGACAGGAGCCCCAGTGACAGATAAGATCCCCAAAGAGCATTGCGACACATCGTCCACACAGACTCCTGCAGGCAAACACACACACACACAGACACACACACACACGCACACACACACACACACACACACACACACACACACACACACACACACACACACACACACACACACACACACACACACACACACACACACACACTGACTTCTAGTTGCAAGTTACTTCCTGGTACAAGTTACTTCTAGGTTAGCCTTTGGGTAAGTCCCTTAGTTACTTTTGAACTGCAGGTCCTTATAATAATAATAACAACAATGATACTAATACTGCATCAGAGTAAGTTGCACACTTTCAAACACACACACACACACACACACACACACACAATCACAGAGTGTCGTCAAATTAAGCATGCTTGTGCTTGCACGTTGTCATGCGGTCATGCGGGAGGAAGACAACAATGGCGTTTGGTGGAGGCCTCCGTAACAAGGAGAGGAGAGGTAAAAAAAAGGCCTTGTTAACGTGGAATGTTATTGAGTCGTCGTGGAGCCAATAAAGAGTGTCTTTTTTTCCCTTTCAAAGACCTTCAACGCCTTCACTGGCGCGCCAACTGGAGCGTAACTCAATCTGCCAGAGCCTTGCGTCTGATGTGGGAATACTTGGTTGGATCATCCCAAGTTCACATGCACGGGAGCTTCCTCTGCGCTCACTGGACACTTCAATAGGTACACGAACTTTGGGCCAAAATTGTGCTGACGCATTGATGCTGATGATCGATGGACTAATTCATGAATTCAAGAACCGTACAAGGACATTAATACAGTTGTTGTTGTTTTCTTTTCTTTTTTTTTTGAACAAAAACATTTGTCCTTTAATTCCAGATCATAAAAGCAAAATTGCTTATGAAATAAATAATCCATGCAAAATGATTCCATTACGTTTCATGGATGAAAGAAAAAAAATATCGGATATACGAATTTGCCCGTTTGGTATTTTTCTGTATTTTGCAACATTCGATCTCAGCACAAAAAAAATATATATATACAGTATATATATATACAGTATATATATATATATATATATGTATATATATATATATACACACACAGTATATGTCCTATATACAGGTAGATTTAAGTCCTGTGCCTGTAATTCGAAGCGGCTCGACGGGCTCTCACGCAGACCCGATTCGCGCGGTTGTGTGCCTAAGTAGTTTTAAGTGTGGCCAGCGAGGCCGAGGAGATCCCGAACATCCTGAAGGCCTCGCCGAGCTACTCGACTTGAATGACAAGCGGAGCAGACGTTTCCTGTCTTTGCGCTGCCCCACCCGTCTCCCATTTAACTTTGTCTCTTTTCCGTCCACATCAACACACCAGAGTCTTTTTTCCTCCAAGTGGGCGTGAGGACCCCTGATGACAATTCCATGCGCCGCACGCGCAAGGCTACACTTCATTTCATTTCCCGTTGCTATTCATCGTCTGCTTGGGCTTCAGCGAGAGTGTCTTGTTGCGAGTAATTACTGACAAATCTGAAGGTAAATTGACAGTTGGAGTGAGTGGAGAAACCACAAGGAACAGTCCCGGGTTACACTTTGGTGCTATGATGTCATCAGTTTATTTCCTGGATTACTTTCTACTCTCAGTTACTTAGAGGTGCAAGTTACTTCCTGCTACAAATGATTTCTAAACTGTGAGGAGGAATTTGAAATCGGATTAGTTAAAGAAACAGTCCGACACTAATATTGTTGAAGTTACATTAGCCAGTGCTTCTGATTGTGAAGGCTCTGGAAAGATTAGATTGGCATGGCAACAGTGAGATGCTGAAATGTGATTGGGGGGGGGGAAAAAAACTAACATCCACATGTATTCGAGTTACAACTTGAGTACTCACCACGTGGAAGACGACGGCATCCTGCCCAGTAGAGAGGACCATCTGCGGCTGGAGGCCCGACTGCAGGAAGAAGCCATGAGCAGACAGCGTGCAGCCTCCACTGCGGGAGGAGAAGCGGAGATTAGCGTTAGCATCGGTGTAGCGGTGGAGATACGCGAGATGCCCACAGGGAGTTCCAAGCTGTTAGCGTTAGCGCTTTTAGCCACTCGTCACCTCCCACGCGCTTCCTCTTCGGGCTGGCAGATCGGCATGTTACATTCGCGTTCAGCAAAAGTCGACTTTGATGAAGAAAACGTGCCGCGCATTCAAAACGACATGAATTTAAATTAAATTTAAAAAATGGAAACTAAATGGAGGAAAAAAAAAGAATTAGATTCTGTTTGTTGTTTAATCTAATTTAACTAAGTTGCATGGAGGAAATAATATAAAATATATATGTAAATATCAAACAAAATGTAGAAATTAAATTAAAGAACACTGAATTAAAATTTGAGATTAAAATGTGGGTATAAACGTTTTGGGGATTACATATAAAGGTAACTACTTGAAATACAATTGCATGGGGATGCAACTACATGGACTTTCATTACATTGTGTATTATTATTATTCATAGCAGTATAAGAAGTAGTACTGTAGTAGTAGTTAGTTGAGCATAAAATAAAAGTAAAAAATTTAATACAATATCAAATGAAACATGAAATAAATATAACTAAATAAAATTGAAAATAGAATACATGAAAAATAGAATCAAGTAAAATAAATTAAATATCAAATTAAACAAATTGAAGATAAAATGGAACAAAATGTGGTGAAAATATAAAACGAAATGAAATAAACTATAAAATTAAATATAGCCACAAATTAAATTAAATATCACAAAAATATATAATTAAATGAAATGGAAAAAAGAAATGAAAATATACATTTAAATGGAATATTCAATCAAACATGAGCATAACTGAACATGAAATATTGCGTTACACTTTGAATTCAATTCAATTTGATCACGGGAGCTCCTGTTTAGTTGCATGCAAAATATTAGATGAAACTCAATTTGAATAGATTTTTTTTAATGTAGTAATAATAAGAATTAAAGTGTGTCACCTGATGAAGGAGCGTGACGGTTGGATGCTATTGATGAGGGGGTCCTGGTTGTAGGTGAATGGCGAGGGGGCGTGGCGCTCCACAGAGTCCACCGTCAGCTTGACGGGCTGCGGCGACGGGACGGCGTGCTGAGGCGTCTTGCAGGTGAGCATGGTTGACGTCAAACTGTGGGCGGACAAGTTTCCCCTATAGAATTTGGTTTGACTAAGATCCAAAATCGCAGCCGTTCATTTGCCCGCTGACTCACTCCAATTGATTGCGCCTGCTGTTCGCATCAGGTGTAAAAGTGGGGGAGAGAATTTGAAGTGGTGGAATTGGAAGTGTGAATGGAAGAGGCAAACCAACATAATACTGAGTCACAGAAAATAAATCGATTGCTCAGATAATTTGGGAGGAGCCAGAAAACGCATTCAAATTTTTGTTATGTTTGAAGTAACTTGTCCTGAGCGCATTTGAAACTCAGGACAGCACGTGCTAAAAAGTCATCTCAATCGTCAGGGCACTAAAATGATCCAGATGCAAGGAAAGAGACTTGTAGTAGCGTTAGAAGTTTGTCATTAGTGATACGGCATGACTCCTTCTTGTGTCATTCGGCAGACAAAAATCGCAATAAATCAGGTCACTAGTATGTGAAGTTAGCGATTCACCTCTGGATTATACACTCCGCCTTGCCCACGGTGACCTCTTGTTTGTTGCCGGCGTCCAGGTAAGATCCCGTGATGGTCAGCATGGTGCCGCCGGACTTGGGCCCGAACGTCGGGAAGATCTTGTCAATTACCGGATCCTGTATTCAGAGATCACGCTTGAAAGGGCCGGGTTTTGTAGACAAATTATGTGTGGCATACTTCTAAGATTCCTTGTCAACACAATTTAAAGAGTTTCTCCACTCGAGCATGTTTTTTTTTTTTAAACGTGATCAATTTTTGGAGGTTTTACTTGCAAGTGGGACAGCGGGAGAAGAGTAAAATGCAACGGTCACACCGGTGCAGGAGCTGCTGCCGGCCACGGCTCACACCCAGACTCTCACATGCAGAGACTGGAGAGTTTCATTAAGATCCGTCATTTTTGGACATTGTTACTTTTTTACTTTTTGATTTAAGTTCCATCTGGATGCATGTAACTTCAGGATACAATTGATGGGTAGACTTAAACTACTTTGCTCCTAAATTACACAAGTCACAAGTTTGAGTTACTTCTGGATTGAGACACTTCTCTATTTAAGTTCTGCAAGTTACTTTTACAATAAGTTACTTCTAACTTCTTCATATTGAGATTTTTTTAAGTCGATACCAATTACTTTTATGGATACGCGCCAGTGCTCTTACCACGAAGGTGAAGGCGCCATCCATGTGTACGACCTTGTGTCCACTGGTGACCTTGATGGCATGTCCCGACGGGGTGAAGTTCCCAGCGAAGACGGGGGAACACTGCATCTCAGTCCACCTAAAAACACAACACCCCCCCACCCCAAAGACACAAGACTTAGTATGCTCCTAATCCAATCAACATCATCACGTTCTAGAGGAATGCAACAGGGAAAGACGGGGAAGTGATTTTAGTTGTGTTTTTTTTTTTTTGCTTTTTAATTGGCAGATTTTTTATTTATTTGTTAACAAGAGCGGGAAGTCAGGATGCCGATTTTTTTCCCAGCAATTTTCCACTTAGTGGAATCATGTGCTGAATGTGGAAATCTGGGATGGGAATGGGGGGGGGGGCAGGGATGGGATTCTGGGGGGTGGGGGGGGGGTTCTTAACATTCCTTCTTTAACACACACAATAAGCTCCATTAAAGCCGCTCCTATAGGACCTCTTTGTCGCATCAACAGACAGACACACTCACACACACACAGACCTGTTGAGATTGTCCTGTCTGGGAAGTTTGCAGGGGGCGCCGGCCAGCTCCACACTCACAAGCGACGCCTTGAAGCTCTCCGTCCGGTCGAACCCGAAGTTTTGGCCGCAAACAGTCACCACGGTGGAGCCGCGCAGAGGCCCGGATGATGGAGAAACCTGAGAAAAGATATTCTCGTCGTACACCTTGGAGTTCTTTGGAGAGAGAACTTCTGGGGTACTTCACACCCCATTTAAGTTTCTGGTAAAGGTGCCTTCTCGGTCAGTTCTCGGTTACTTATGACACTCTTAGAACTGTTGGGTTAAAAGTACCCCAAATTGGGTGAAGTCGCGAACCCAGTGCTGGGTCCAAAAGGGGACTGAGTGGGTTATTTAAAACCAGCGCGCCGAGTTGAGGATTTGAGCCAGCATATTGATAAAAAGATAAAAATATGAAAAACTACTCATATTGGTGAGTTAAAGCTACCAAGAAACGGGTTACCAGATTATAAGGATAGTTGTGCTTAAAAATAATGCGAATTACATGATCAACATCTTCTAAGATGGCAAACTGCTTCAGCTCTTCAGATTCAAATTCAACCTTCGACCCAATGTGACAGGTCAAAATAATTAATCCAGCATCGGGTAAAAGTAACCCAATCTGCTCAAATGCACCACGACCCAGCGAGCGGGTTAAGAAAACAACCCAGCATGTATATCAAGTTACTACTAGTTACTTGCCGTTACTCCTGCCTCATGTTACTTCCTGGTCAAGGTTAATTCTGGGGTAATTTCGACCTCAAGTGACTTTCGGGTGCTGTGGGATTTTCAGGTACAAGTGACGTGTTTGTTAGTTCTAGGTTACTTATTACTTTATCTTCCTTCTGGCTTGTTACCTCGAGGGTATTTCCTACCTCAGGTTGTTTCCTGGTAAAAGTTACTTAGTTACTTTCCACCTCAAGTCACATCTGAATGCAAGTTACTTTTTGGCTAGTTGTAGTTGTTACTTCCTTCTTACTTCTTTGTCCAAGTTACATCTAGTGTACTTCCGACCCGAAAACTACTCCCTTCTACGAGGTACTTTTGGGGTACTTCCCAACTCAAGCACCTTCCCGTTGCAAGTTACTTCTTGGCGTCGTCTAGGATACTTCTAACCTCAACTGACTTGTGGTGAAAGTTTACTTCCGGTTACCTCGACTGTTCTTCCTGCTTTAAGTTACTGATAGGTGCAAGGTATTTCCTGTGGTACTTCCTCCCTCGACTTACTTTAAGGTTACCTCCTACGTCAAGTTGCTTTCTACTTCAAATTACATCTTGGTGGAAAAGTATTCCCTGTTAATTAACACCTGAGGTTACATCCCGACGATAGTTACTTGCAGTAGTTTCTTTCTACTTCAGGTCAGAATCAGAATCAGAATCAGAATCATCTTTATTGGCCAAGTATGTAGAACACACAAGGAATTTGTCTCCGGTATAACACGCTGCATTAGTATCATCGTAAACAACAAATCATTGAACCATTTTAGAGTAACCAGTAGCAGTATTTGTAGTACAAGAAGAGTGACTACGTCAGTGACTGTTTAAGGAGTTAATGGCTAGAGGGAAGAAGCTGTTTAAGTGTCTACTGGATTTGGTGCGCATGGATCTGTAGCGTCTGCCTGAGGGGAGTAGCTGGAAAAGGTGGTGGGCAGGGTGCGGGGGATCCAGGAGGATTTTCCGTGCCCTTGTCTTGATTCTTGCAGTGTGCAAGTCCTCAAGAGTGGGTAGGGCGGTGCCAACGATTTTTTCCGCCGTCCTAACTGTCCGTTGAAGTCGGATTTTGTCCTTTTTTGTGGCGGCCCCAAACCAAACCGTGATGGAAGAACACAGGATTGATTCGATGACTGCCGTGTAGAACTGTCGTAGCACCTCCTGTCATTGATTGTTGCAGCTACTTCGATTACTTTGTAGCTGTAGTTAGTTACTTCTTAGTTACTTCCTACTTGCTGTGATGGGGGGGTTGTCCATATAAAGTAAAATTTTAAAACGTTGATGGCATGATTAATTTGTGAAGAACATCTTCAAAGTGTAGAAATGGAACCTGCGTCTCCAAATGTCAACAAAACACTGAAATGTTTTAGTTGGATGTGATTAGCTTGCGCAGGTGTTGCTAATGTCGTGCCTTTGATGTCGGATGCACATTCCGTTCCTGAAACGAAGATGAAAAGTGTTTTCCCATGATTTTTTTTTCTTTTCATGGCCGTAAAGAAAGCAGCGGCGTGTCGATCTTCTCCCGGCGCGGACGACACAAGAACAACACGGGCGTCGGCGGGGAAGCTACAGCGGAGCTGGAACACGGCCACGGAATACTACTTGATGGAATACTGTCCAAACACTTCTACGAAGAGCATTCCACACGCGGGTCATCTGAGACGGTTGGGAACAGACTTTGTGACGGCATCACGCGGCTTCACAGCACTCGACACACATCAAACATGGACTGACTTCCTGCTGTCCGGGACGCACACATATCGTACACCGACGTGGCTTCTTCTTACACTGTCTTGCTTCTAAGTGCAGGTGACTTATTGTTACTTCTACTGTAGCTGTGAGTTACGTCCTGTGACTTCTGAGTTACTTCCTACCTTCATTTTACTCCTGATGGAGATCGTTACTTGGTTATATTACGTGAAAGGTCAAGTTATCTCTGTTACTTGCTTCTTCAAGTTACTTCCTGTTACAGGTTGCTACTTGACTACATCTAAGTGCTCAAGTTACTTCCTTTTTTTTTTTCTTTTACGAGGTTATTTTAAGTTACTTCTAAGTGCGAGTGACTTACCGTTACGTTCACTGCAGGCGCAAGTTACACCGTGTTGCTTCTGGGTTACTTTCTACTTTAAATTACTTCCTGGCGCAGGTTGTTTCTTAGTTACATTACGTGTAGATGGAAGTTACTCCATGATACTCCTGGGTTACTTATTAGGTGGAGTTACTTTCTGGTACAGGGTACCTCCTCGTTAATGTCCTCAGCTCTAGCTGTTTTGGTATGTTGCATTCTGTTACTGAGTAACTCAAATAACTTCTTGTTATTTGTAAGTTACTTACCATCTTCCAGTTACTTTCTAATGGAAGTTACTTCTAGGTTACTTATTGCGAGTCACCTGTAAGTGTAAATTACCTCCTGTTACTGATTGACTCAAGTAACGTCTTGATTACTTGTAGGTTTCCGACTTGAAGTTACTCCTTGGTACAAGTTACTTCTAATCTCAACTTCATATGAAGTACAAGTTACTTCCTTGTGTTTCTAGTTTACATTCAACCTCAGGTCACTTCTGACCAGAAGTTTATTCCTGGTGAAATTTAAACCCTGTTACTTTTAAGATACTTTGCATTTCTAGATACTTCCTGTTACAATATGTCAACGTGCTAGTTACTTCCTGGTAGTTCTAGGTCACTTCTTACCCTAAATTACTTCTTATGCTACTTGATGGGACAAGCTTCTCCATTACCTTGAGGTTACTCACAACCTCAAGTTACTTCTTGGCGCATGCGTTACTTCCTTGTACAATTTAGGTCTTTGTTACTTCCTACCTCTGTAACTTCTAGACTACTTTCGTGCTCAGGTTTCTTTTTACCACGGGTTATTTCGGGCTCCTAGTTACTTTGAGGTTACTTTTTATATGTCAAGTGACATGCGGATGCAGGCTCCTTCCTGTGACGGTTACCTTGGTGACGACGGGCGCACAGTAGTCCTGCGTCCAGACGGAGGAGGCGGGGCACTGGTGGGCTCGGGTGCAGCGGCCGTCGCACCAGCCGCACTCCGTCACCCGTAAGGACAGCAGACAGGAAGTGCAGGACGTCAGCTGACCACAGCCCGGGCCAATCAGGGGCACTTTGGTGATCTGGTAGGATTCAAATGTTGGAGGAGTCAACGTTAATTGTCCGTATGTCCTCTACCAGTTGCAACCTCGAAGAGACGTTTCTCCCATTCAATCCATATTCGATTTGTTTTGATTGTCAATGACATCACCTTGTTGCCGGTGGCCACGAGCAGTGCCCCGCCACCCCGGTCGTCGAGCAGAGTCGCCGAGGACGTGACGGGTTGCGAGTCCAAGCGAAGGTTGACGTGCGGCGAGGCCAAGCGGGAGAAGCGCACCTGGTAGAGACGCAAAAAAAACCTGTGAGAGGCTCTTCGCCACGCATCAACGCATACAAAGACCCCCCCTCCCCCCCACACACACACACTTTGTCAGGTGTTGCATTCAATGTGAAGCATAGCTTTGCCTAATCTAATGATCCATCTCTCTTCTATCTATCCCTTTGAACAAGATATGAGTGAATAGGGATGATCGACACCAAATTTTTTTTTCTAGACCAATACCAGGATGACTCTTCACTTTTCAGTACTCGATACCAAGTGCTGATATCAACATTTCAATGACAGACAATCGTGAACAAACACCTTTCACTTTTTTTCTGAAGCACTTAATGATTCACCGATGTGTCGAACGGCTGCAGTGGCACCAACTACTGCCAAGGAAGACTTTATCGATGACTTTTTTGGTATCGGCAAACTTCACAAGTACCTGATAAAAGCCCCGTCGAAAAAGTGCAATTTGACTGCCTCAGAAAGGCCAACGGGGTCAGAAAGCAAGCGGAATTTTTTTTTGAAGAAATACGGGAAAAAGATCTTGGGAACTGGTGAACTCTTGACCACCTGCGCTTGGCGCAAAACGACAAAAAGATGGCGTGAGTGTCGTTCATTGTTTGAAGCTGTCAGCTTTTGCTGTATTTCAGTTTCCTGCTTGCGCCGACTCTCCGCCAGCGCGCTCAGGAAACATTTCTCCCCTCGGATTCGCTTTGAGTCCACTGTGGGAATAACACAGCGGTTGCACTGTTTGTTCGGCAAACACCAGCATGCACCCCCCCACCAACCCCCGTGCCTCCTCGTAACCCCCCCCCCCCCACCTCTTCTCCCCAACCCGTCTAATACAATAAGCTGTAATTCACACCACCATTAACTCCTCCAGGCGGCCATTATTCTCACTGTTGCAAAGCTTATGTTGAACCGCTGGGGAGGTTGCACGCTCGACAATGTGTGTGAGAATGAGGAAATATGTAGACAATCGCATCTTGTCAGAAAACGTAACCCACCCCCCTCCTCCCTCCCGATTACAAAAGTCACCAATGTATGTATTTTAAAGGTCCCAAACATGGCCCCACCAAAACCCACGCAACAGCTAAAAATTGATGAAGAAAAAAAAAAAAATCTGCTCCCAACTTAAGGCTACTTTAGTCAATGAAAATTCATGAAATAACTGAAACTTAAATTGAAAACTAAATGGAGCTAAAAGTAACTATATTTATTACAAAAATATCCTTCATTTTTGTCTTTGTCAATTAATATACAAGCGCTTTCGGGGTTCATTTTAAATGTATTTATTTTGGTATTGCTGTTTGTCCATGCGGACGGAAGGTAAACAGTTGTTGGTGAATTGTTGTTTTACATTGTTGTATTGCACAATACTTAGTGACCTATATAAATGTTAATCATTGATGAATCCACTGTAGAAACTATGAAAAATACTGTACTCGTGTATTAAAAAAAAATCAACTAATACTAAAATGAATTAACAAAAAGTAAATCAAAAATCTAAGCATTCCCCCCCCCAAAAAAAAAATAACTGATAAAAACTAAGAAACTTGCTCTACAAAACTTTAAAACGAATTGAATTGTACAAAAACTAAATACAAACTAACTATAATGAAAAATCCATTTGACTGATCGACAAGAAATTAGGTCCTTCATAACAAGACGCCCAAAAATGTTCATGGACACCTTGCGGAAACCGCACAGAGAGTTGGCCATTTTGGTTTGGAGCTGGCATTTTGAGTCAATTTCATGGCTTTTGCCTTCGTTTGAAATTTAGGGGGGAAAATGTTTCACTGATCAACGTGAAGTTGGACATATCTATCATGAAAGAACACACAAGAAAGTTTCAAGGACCCTGTTCTTGAAACTTTCAAGGAGTCGGCCATTTTGGGCAATTTCCAAGGCTTCTCCTTGGACAAAGTACTGAGAATCCATACAAATGAGCTCCAAATCAGACGCAGATATGCTTGACAGATGTGCAACCATGTCGTCACAAGCTTTTTTTTTTTTTTTTTTTTTGCCTCATGTGGCATCAAATAATAATTTTGAGGATTCGTATTGAAAAATATTAGAAGCAATTTGTAACATATCTTTCATTTTAGTTTTGTTTTATCCCAATAATTTTTTTTAAATCCCTCACTCCGATTGCCATGCTGTCGGCCACTTAATTATTACAATATACTGTATCCTGTAACCTGTGCACATTCACGCCGTGTACTTTACACGACCATTATCTTAACAATACGGTGAGTAGAAAGTGAATGAGCTGACGGGTTGGTGAAGCACAAGCGAGCTGGGGAGAGGCAACAGCTGCACGGAAAAGGGCGGTACGGTCTAGCCAATGGGAGAAGGCGGGAGTGGTGGGTTGCGGCAAGGTGGGGTGGGGTGGAAGGAGGTGCAGCGGGGGGAGGGGGGGTTCACGCTGATCGGCACGTTAATGGGCGAGCGGCGGTCTTCGCTGACACGTTCCCTCGCACGACATTCCCAACTCAGCGAGGGTCCCGTGCAGCTGTTGCTGTGTGTTTTTCTCCAGCAGCTGTCTTTTCAAATTCACTGTCCGTCTGTGCCACGCAGGGGCAAAAATATGAGCACAAGTAACGAAACATCGGTAAAACAATCCATCAGAGGCTGTTTTGGTCCGAAGGGGCTACTTCAAGCTCATTTGTGGCATTTCCAGGCGTCGGTCAAAGATGGACGGTAGTTTGAGAGATTTGGTCTGATGGCAACTAAATTGGAAGACGGTATACGTGATGAATGCGTCACGTTCGATTTCGGAAGCTTTGAAAGTTTTTGGCATTGAGTGTGGGCGCAGTATGGCGGCAAATTTGGCGACTCGCTTGGTTTGGCGGCGCGAGCCGGACATTTTGGAAAATTCTGTTTCATTTAGTAAGATGAATTTTGAATGCATGTCAATCTTTAGTAGTCCCGCAAAAAAGGCTCAGGTAGTCATGCATGAAAACACACAAAAAAAATCATTTTGGTTTGAACTTCACAAAGTACACTAATTTCTTGCCCCATAAATATTTTGAAAATTCAGCTGCCAAAGTTCATTTTATTTCAGCATAAAATTTGGTAGGCATGTCTTTTCTGAGTAATCCCACCAAAAAAATGTCTCAAAATGCCATTCTTGAAAAGAGACAGTAGGTTTGGTTGGTAGCTGACATTTGCCGGGACCCTTTGCTTGGAATACTTGGAAAATACCACCCCCTGAGGATAAGTTTGATTTATGCAACATGCAATTTTGTTGGCATGTTTATGATGAGTTAACCCACAAAGGAGTCCTGAGAAGTCTTGCTTTAAAAGACACACGAAGCCCTCCATTTAGAGGATTTGGGCTATTTACAGCAGCCTTTCCAAAACAAACTTCGAAGAGATATTTTAATCCGATTGCGAGGAAATCTAGCGCGCCTCAAAGACGGAAGGCAGCATGAAAGATTTTAGATTTGGTCATTGCGTAAGGGCTCAGCGCGGCGGAAAAAATGTTTTGCCGTGCGACACTCCACTCAAACTTGAAATGTCTTTAGCAACAGCGACTTGTACTTCCTGACTCAAATACGTTAAAACGCTGAAAGAAAGGCAGCAGGTGCGAACGCCGACAACCAGCTGTTCTTTGTGCACGCTACTCGCCAAACATGGCGTGAGCAGATCGACACGGGATTCTCACTGAGGAGGCATCAAGCTGAGGGTTGTCATCCCCAAAAACTGTGCATGTGTGTGCGTGCGTGTGGGGTTTTTTTTTTAATGAAACATTTCCAACTAAAGTTGGACAGTGAAGTCCCTGGAACGAAAAGATTCCAATGAAATATATTCAGCAGTGCAGGAGCTGTTCCAAAACCTTTCTGGACTTTTCAGAAGTACTAACTCCACCAGTAATGTCTTCTTCGTCCCCCATAAACTGAGACAATAACTCGATTAGGGCAGGTGTCTTCCTTCGTTCCAGATACAGTACATCACCCCACAACTAAAAGTTTGATGGCAGTGCTTGCAGTCCAAACACACAATGGGCCTCATTCACTGACATATATATATATATATGACATATTTTGACGCACAAATCCGTGATTCATCAATATGTTTGCAGTTGAATTGATGCATATATCAAGTTACGGTGTTCTGGAAAGTACTAGCCAGGCCTGCGTACCTGAATGAGGCGTCCGTCGGCAGTGCCGAGAAAGGCGACGGCGTGTCCGTGGACAGGCAGCACCTTGATGGAGGTCACCAGGGTTCCCGTGAGTTCCTTGTGCCAGTACTCCAGACGCTGCACAAACTGGGTCACCTGCAGGCGGTATTTGCCCTCCTTGCCCTCGTGGATGCCCTCGTGCGGGTCGCATTCGTCGGGCGAGGTCTGCAGAGAGACGACGGACATCAGACACTCAAATGTCTCCAGTTTGGATATCCTTAATTTGGCGCCACGCAACTGCTTTTTTTCCCCCCCCAACATTCTTTGCTGCCATACAAGTGCAAAAAGAAGTGAAACACTGTTAATTTATTTTTCGAGGCTCAGGTGGTGTGTTTTTGTCACTGTAGCCCTCCATTACTCTTTGACATTAAACCTCGGTATATCCTCTTACATGCGAATGGCCGTGGGTGTGTAAAAAAAAAAAAATAAAAAAAAAAAAAACGAAACCCGATCCTGGTACCGTTGTAGTCGGGACAATAGTGACCGGTTAAGCGCGGGGTGTTCGGTGTCTCACATGGTCGCCCCGCGGTGATGGGACCACGGTGACGGCACGGTGGGGGGGGGGGGGGAATAAGCAGGAGAAAGTAGGGAACACTTTGGACCACTGCCATCAATCAGTCACATGACAAACCTGACAGAAATGTGAGATGCACAGGTGCAGTTGCGCACACTATGAGGAGTCAAGGTTGACAACTGTGAATGCTTTATGAATATTAAACATAAAATTGACCAATAAGCCAAATGAGGCCTTTGAGATAACAATGTGGGAACCTACAAAAAACATGCCCTGTCCATTGAGGTGCTGCTCCAAGTGCTCCAATACTGCACAAATCATGTTGAACTATGACCTTTACCCCCTGAGCCAAGTCAGAGGTCATAGGTTAGAATTAACATGACCCTGGAATTCAAAGAAAATTTAAAAAATTCTGCCGCTGTGAGATGATATTTTGTGGTTGTGCTTATCATGCCAGGACCCACAAAAAAAGTCTCAATAAGTCATGCATGAAAATAAAGTTGGACGTCAGCCATTTTGGTTTCAACCTGTCATTTGAGGCTCATTGTGACACTTGAAAACTCTGGAATTTTAGTCAGAATGGGTGGGCCGAGCAGAGCAGCAAAAATTAGGTGGCTCACCATTATTTCAGTCATTCTCCCCAGAATGTTAGGCAGAGGCAAACGCCGAAGCCAAATCCACTTGGCAACCAAAAAATTGGTTGTCATATCAATGGTTCTATTTTGAGGAGACCCACAAAAAGTCTCCAGGAAAGATAATGGGAGTCTGCCATTTTGGTTTAAAATGGCCAGGTATAATTCCAAGACAAACGTGTTCGCTAGGTAGACGCGAGCCTTACGAAATTCTTTAAAAATTCAGCCACAAAGTCAGTTTCACCTCGCAATATGAAATGTAATTTTCTAACTCACCCACAAAGGTTTTAATAAGCCATTCACAAGAAGACACCAGAAGACTGACATTCTGTTTTGAAGCAGATATACTATGGGGATATCCTCGTATTCGGGATTTGTGTGTGTGTGTGTGTGTGTGTGCAGCCCCCAAAGGCAGTTTCACTTAGCAACAAGGAATATGATGGACATGTCCATAATGAGTAGACAAAAAAAAAGTCCCGAGATCTAATGTCCATAAATGTGCAGGAAGTATTCCACTTTGGTTTCAAGCGGCCATTTTTGACTATTTCCAGAGTTCCTTCAAAGCTGAATATATCATTTGCCTCTGCTGTAGGTTGTCCACGCTGTGTGGATGAAGGCTTCTTTCAGTACCTGTAAACTCCCGCCAATCCCCGTCCTATCCGTGTATCCGTGCCGAGGTCATGATGCAGTGAAGCTGAGAAAACAAGCAAAGCTGTGGTGCGGTCAAGCGGCCAGGTCAAGGACCTTAAAAGCCCCCTCCTCCCTTGTGGGTCATTAATGATTAATGAAAGCCGAGGCCCACTGCTGAAGGCCATGACTAAACACAAAGAGATCAGGAGGGGCGAGCGTAAAAGGTTCGCGGGGGTGTTTTCGAGATCAAACTACTCTGGTTCTGCTCGCTGGGTTCATTCGACGCTCCAGCGGGCGCAGACACAACAAGAAACTTGCGGGCCATTGCCACGCTCTCGGGAAAAAGTGGCACTCGTCGGGAAAAAGTGTCCCAGCGACTTCCCAAGATGCATCACAACCCTGCGCTCCGTTACGAGTGCAGCCTGATGAAAGACGAGCTAAGGGGTGCTTTAGAGCAGCTCAGGAGGCCTCGCACAACCTCCCCCAACGCATGAAAGCAGATAGCGCCTAGTGTGATATTATATCACAAGGGATTGTTAAAAAAAAAAAAAAAAGACTCCTTGCACACTTTTAAAGTTTGGACAACAATACTATTGATTTTCTCACACAAGATGGCCGCAAAATCGGCGGTCAAGGGTCCATTTCAGTGCTCGAGCAGCCTCTCATCTTAAACGGACATCTTGACCTGTAGTAGGATACTATTTCTAATGTTAAACCGCTAACAGGCTAACAGGTGGTATGCTAACGTCCGGCAAGATTGCAACCTGAATATGGGAAGTGCTTTCATATGTAGAAGGATTTCATATCATGGCCAGTAGTTGGGTACTAGACTTGATGTATTGAGAATTCACCAGAGAACGTGCTAACAGTCGGTATGCTAACTCGTAGAAAGACAGCCGCCTGGCTAACAAAAGACTTTATATCTTGCCCTGTCGCCAAGTACTATGTCTAATGAATTGTTAAAATATTGTTCAAAGTTGGTGGAATAAAACATACGGTAAGTTATCGATCTAAATAGGAAAATCACTGAGGCACAGCAATAACAGATTTAATAGCTTATTTGCGAAGTCGGATGCCATCTCAAATGAGGATTGATCTAATGCTAAAATGCTCAAAATAGGTATGCTGACGTTCGTGAACCAAAATAAAGTCGGTGCCGATGGACCCACTGGAATGGGTGACCTTTGAACTGGGGATCAGTGAACTGGAGAGGTTGCTAGCTTGAGGGCGTGCGTGAAAGTGAAAGGACTGTGCGCACATGTGTGTGTCCACCTGCACTCCCTGAACACACGTCCATTTGCAACTCGACTCTCGGAGTTGCACGCATTTGTTGCGGCACGCGTGCCGCCATCGTCAACGTGCTAATGTCAGTAGAAAAAGGCCGACAATGAGGCGTCGGCGCCCTGACCCGATGGCGCCAATGCACTGCCCGGTGACCCAACACAGACACAACATGGCTTTCTTAAAACAACAACAACTTTAGCGAAATGTTGCTAATTTGAAGGATCTAGTACGAACAAGCTTGTTGACACTGCAACCGCCTGTTGCTAGGCAGAATGCAGCAAACACGAGCACTTTTGTGTTATTTATTTTGCCAAGTCATCTGTTGGGTTTTCCGTTAGCTAATTAGTCAGTGAGTTAACTGAGCTGGGCTAAATGTTTAAAATATTACTTTTGTGAGAGGAATTTATCCAGTGATATCATCCCAGATGTGTACCCCCTGTCCAGTCATCTCACACCGTTTTCTGACAAGCGGGAAATGGACTGCTAACATTCCAAACACACATAAGGCGCACAACCAATTTTTTATTCACGGTGTATATGTGTACCTAATGAAGTGGCGGGTGAAAAATATCGTAGCCGCTGCAGAGACTCTTGAGTATTCCGGAACTTTTCCATTCGCATACTTTCCGACAGCGTGGAAGCAAATGAGCGATGTCAGCGGGTCACTGTCGAAAAAAAATTGTTCTGCTTGGGAGCGCCGGAGACTTCCTGAGGGCAGATCCATCAAACACTCCTCAGCCAAGTGCACTCCTTCATTCATTCACTCGTTCATTCATTTATCAGCGAAGCATGTGATCACCATTAGAAACATCGAGAAAACTACTCTGCCTCACAGGACTGAACCTTGATTGACCCAGATTGAAACCCAGTAGTCCGATCATAAATCATGACTTGGACAAACAAATCAGAATTAAAACAAAGATTCAAATGGTGGAACCAGAAGCAAAAGCCGGATGTCAGAACCACGAGCAAGAACCAGGTGGTAGACCCGGCACTTAGAACCAGCAACCAGATTCAGAAACTAGAGCCCTTATCCAAAATTAGAGGCAAGATCTAGAAGTTTGAATGCATCTAGAGCCGGCAGTCAGAACCAGAAGCCAAAACGAGTTACGTTACAAACAGCAGCCAGAACCAAAATGGGGAACGATCTATGACCAGATTTGGGAACTGATGTGAGAGCCGGTATACAGAGTCACAAGACAGATCAAAACCAGCAGTCAGACTATAAACCAGAAGTTAGAAACAAGAGTTAGAACCAGAAGTACAAATCTGGAGATGGAATCCAGACTCAAAACTGACATTGAGAGCCAGAAATGAGAACCAGCAGAGTCAGAATTCAAACCAACCATCAAGAGCAATAGCCAATACGCCGAACTTGGCAAAATTTAACCAAAATCTAGAACGAGTCATCAAAACCGTCATTTTAAAAAAACAGCAACCAGAACTGTCATCAGAATCAAAAGTCCAAATCACGACCCAGAGCCTATCCAATAGGAGAGGGAATGGCAGAGTGATTTCAACGTGCTAACGGCGAGTGACCAACCGGAGGAAAAAATGTCTCCCTGGTACTTCCTGTTTGGCTGCTGTAAGCAATTTCCAACCATGGGCAAGGTTGCACCAGGACTCGAAAAGACCTCAAGGCTTGACTGCTGATCTCTGTGGCAAACCAAAACAGCAGCAAGTGACATTCGCTTCACCAAAAAGTGATTGCTTCCCTCTGATGAAGTCCCTCGTTAAGACTCTGGAGCAAACCAAGACTGCAGCCGAAAGTGTGAAAATTGTTATAATAGTTTCGAATTTGGCTTAACAGGTAGTTTTTATTTTGTTTTGATTTTTTTTAAAATCAAGTTATTAGTTTTATTTAAAAAAAATTAATATGGACTATTTGTTGAGTGCAAGACAGTGTTGACCTTCCTTCTTCAGTAGTGACAGATACCAACTAGCAATAGCAATTAAATATATTAAAACAGAACCCTAAAACCTCATGAATGATATATACATCGATAGATGGAACTCCCGTTTTTATTTTATCTTGTCATGGTTGTTTTTTTTAGCAGTGGTTAAAAACAATAAACCTTGAATCCTGCTTATGCAAACAACCCACGCAGAGTTGGCCATTTGCATGGAGTTGCCTGGAACTCATGTTTATGCAAATGAAGGGGGCGGGCTCAAAATGCAAAACATACAAACTGCTTTTCTTTTGTGTACCTGTTCTAGTGGGTAAATTCGAACAGGAATGAAAAACAAAATATTGATCTCAATAGTTTTGAATTGTATCTGCCTGTGTACGACTATCTGTTCATTTAGGGGGGGGGAAAAATTGGCGTTCTTTTCAGGAAATCGCAACATGAACAGTTTGCCTTTTTGTGAGGAAAGCACAATAGCACAAAGCTTGCCTTCTTTTTAAGCAAACTGTAACATGAGCGGTTTGTTTTCTTTTTGGGAAAGCGCAACATCAATACGTAGTTTTTTTTTTTTGGGGGGGGGGTTGTTTGTTTGTTTTTGGTGAAAACACAAGATCAGTAGGTTGTCTTCTTTTTCAGAAGACGGCGTGTCCGTCGAGCGGGCGTGCCCTCCTCCTCTAGCATCGCAGAGGATGAGGAGGATTGAAGATGAGACAGCTCCTCTTGTTTGCGATGCATCACGTGTGTGTGTGTGGGGGGGGGGGCTGTCTGCGCTACTCCTTTACTTGAGGGTGCGCATGTAGGCACAGGAGCGCGCACACACACACACACACACACACACACATACACACACATGCGCAAGCACACACACCCGCACAGAAAGGGTGCTGGCATTGTGCTGGGATTACATTGGAATGAGATGTCTGCAGCAGATGTTTGCCAGACTGTCAAAACACGCGCCCATGTGACCTCGGACCCTGAGATCCCCCGAGCGTTTTGGATCACATAGCGTTCAAACCAATCGCTTTCTCGTTCCGACAGAGCCATCCCTGAGAGTTATTCGAGTAGCGTGATTCGGTCAAGAGGTGGGGGGAAAAACCTAAAAAGTTGGCGAAAGGGAACCAAAGAAATCAAATATTCGCCAGTCTGGTTGCCTTAATTGCGGCTTCATCTTCCAGGCAACGGTTCCATCATTTCTCATGTCTTTTTTTCCCACGTATGCGTGCCTGCGTGCGTGCGTGCGTAGGTCCATGCAAAGCTTTCAATTAGTAGCTGGAGTAGAAGCTCGGCGGCCGCAGGCCCGCAGGCCGAGCTGGACTCTGTGATTACAAACTTTTTCAAAGGGCAGGAAACGACAGAGGTCGTCTGTCAGCGAGAGGCCGACGTGACGGGGAAAAAAAGGAACAGCGAACAACATCGATGTCGGTTTGGGAGTTTTTGGCGAGGACGGGATGACGACACCTGTCCTGTCTTTCTTCTTCAAACCGTAGCCCTCTAACTTGAACCACTTCCACCTGACCCCTCCCCCAACCCTTAACCCTGACCTCTACCTAAACCCTCAATGTTAATTTCTGAGCCTAATTCGAAAGTCCCCGTCAAACTTCGAACCCTGAGGCCCACCGGACATCAAGCGAAACGGCTGACATCCATCCATCCATTTTCTGAACCGCTTTATCCTCACAAGGGTTGCGGGGCGTGCTGGAGCCTATCCCAGCTGTCTTCGGGCAGTCGGCGGGAGGATGCCCTGAAACAGTTGCCAGCCAGTCGCAGGGCACGCAGAGACGAACAACAATCTGCGCTCAAACTCACACCTAGGCACAATTGAGAGTATTCAATCAGACTGCCATGCATGTTTTTGGAATGTGGGAGGAAACCGAAGTACCCGGAGAAAACCCACCCGGGCACGGGGAGAACATGCAAACTCCACACAGGATCGAACCCACAAACTTCTGCACTGTGAGGTCGACGCGCTAACCACTCGTTCACCGGGCCGCTTGAGCTGGACAATCCCCGCCAAAAAATGATGTTGGCGACACACAGCCGCAAACCAGGCAACTGGCCCTCGACGCATCGGAAAAACTGCGCCCCCTGGTGTGATCAATGGGAAACAGTGCTTTGAGTCGCCACACACAGAATTGGACTTTATTATTTAATTAGTGAACCACAAACAACGTGACATAATTGTGTGTACACACACACACACACACACACACACACACACACACAAAATACGGATTTGAGTGGCTGTTGGCAGTGATAGCCTCATTCACCCAACGCCAAATTTTAACCCCGAGCACCAAGCATTTTTTTTTTTTTTTTTGGTCATTTGGTTGTTTGTCTGGCTTCTGCTTATTTCCCAGCGAGGCGGCCAGCTTGCAGTTTGACTGCTCGGCACGTTATCAGGGGAACAAAGATAACGCGTTTGTTCGTTTATCCGTTTGTTCTCGGACAACAAGAAAGAAAGCGAACACCCGGGTTTGATCATTAACCAAACGGAGCCACGCTGTCGACTCGTGTGTGTAAAAAAGCAGGGACATACGTGCGAACATGACAAAAATCGGGGAAAAAAAAAAGCGGAGCGGAGGTGTCGAAATTCAACTATTGAAACAAAGACATCATCAATTAACGATTTGCCAACAACGGAATCTGATTGGCTGCTCGTAGTGTGGGGTAAAAAAATAACCCAAGATGGGTCCAGGAAGGACTGACAACTTTTTGGGTTAATCATTTAACCCCAAAATTTGGGTCAAATTAATAACCCACAAAACAATCCAATTCCATTTGGGGCGGGGTGAAATGGGGGTGTACAAAACAACTCAAGTTGTTGTGTGGGTTATTCACATGACCAAGCGTTTTGGGTTGTTTTGTATAAAGCAACCCATTTGTTGGGAGTTTTGGGCTTTGACATTCACGCAATGGCAGGGCATCAATTTTCTCATCTTGAATAAAAGGCTAACAATTACAGCAGTCACACAGTTAAATCATTTTGTTTGCTGGACCGGGTAATCTCAGATTTATGCGAGTTGTTGTTTTCCAGTGTGCTAATGTAGCGTGACCGGAGATGGATGCAGAGATGCGATGCGTGGAACAAAAGCGGGACAGGACGGGACAAGACCGGATCAGAACATTCATTCTTTAGCGCCTGCCGAGGAACCACCCGCACCGCTACCCTGTCGTCAACGCTGGCACGACGCGTCGGGGCACGCTTGGAGCCTAAAACCAGAAATGCTGTAGCAACAGAGCACCCCCTTTGGCCTTGCACGCATGCTCAAAAAAGAAAAACGTCCGACTACTTTGACCAACTTAAGATACGTAAACCTGCTAATTAAATCGTGGCGCTGACACAGCATTGAGGAGGCATGTGCCAAGGTTTCGGGATCATCGATTTAATTATGGATGCAACTGATTGTTTTGATAATCGATTAATCTGTTGATTATTTTACAGATTAATCGATGAATTAGATTTAAAAAATATATTAAATTCCAAATCAGGACATTATTTCAAATTGACAGTGCACAAAATGCACAAATGGAAATTAATTCTAATTCAGTAACTGGTTTGGTCAGTCATAGCTCAGAAAGTCTGTAAACATGTTGGTCATAGTTTTCCAAAATAAAAGCAGATGTTTGCAAATATTTCATTTTGGGGGAACCCTCCCAAAAAACCTCTGAACTGTTTCAAGCACCCTCGTAAAAACTATTGCAACCTTGCACAATCGTTGCGCGTGCCAGGAGTTGAATGACTAAAATAAATAAGTAAAAAAAAAAAAAAAAAAAAAAAAGTGATCAATCATGTGATTAAATTTTTTTGGGGGGTATATTTTGAATCACATTTCAGAGTGAAAGGATGTCGATTAGGCTCCAGTAGACCCGTGCTTACTCATGGTTTGGCACTCGTGGATTCACATTTACTGTTTTTTTTCCCCCCCCTCCAATTTGTTTTCAATATTTTTCAATTCGTGGGATTCCACTGTATTTTTATTGCCATCAAATGTAACCCAAACACAGTGTAAAAAAAAAAAAGCTCAATTAGCTAATAAATGTGCCTTCAAAAAAAAACAAAAACGTTCCGGTTCCCAAAAGTCCAAAGGGGGGAAAAATATAATTAATTAATTATTTTAAAGAGTGCTTCACGTCCACATGCGAGGTCAAAGCGTCGATCGGATTAGCATGGATCGCAAGAAAAAGCAGCAAATGCTGATTGCTTTTAAATTTAATCTCCCAACTGATTGATTGCACGGCGCGCCGCATGCTAGCAGTCCCGCGTTTTGAGCGACGGCCATTTTAATTAGGCCACACCCCCCCACCCCCCCGCTTTTCACAAGCAACTAAGACGACACATTGATTTCACGCCGGCTATAATCCTTTCTCATGATGAGGAAAAGACAAGCATGGCTGTGATTTATCGGGGCGCCGTGTTTCCTAATTGGATGAAATGCACATCGGGAATATGAATACACATTTGGAGGCTTCGCATTTGACACCACGCGCGCGCATGTAGCTTGGCCCGAAAAATAAAAGTCATCCTTCAAAGGAGCTTTTTTTTTTTTCCCTCATCACAACTCATGGAAATAAAAATTTGAAGTAACAATGCCAACTTTACTTAACTTATTCCTTTGCCATTTTTCATTGTCTGCAGATTTATTTTTATTATTATGGAGGGGGGTGCAGGGGGGGGTTTCTTTAAAATGTATTTTCTCATTGTGAATTTGTTTGTTGAGTTGAACTAGTGAAATACTTTTTTTAAAAAGTTTGAGCTTATTTATTTATTTATTGTACTTTTTTTGAACTTATTTTGACTCCTTTTCTACATTTAATTGAATGTCACTCACTGCTTTTCTCATTCAACTGAAGGAGGGGTGTGCGAGGGCTGCCCCCGACATCCAGCAATGTGTGAGTCATCATTAAAAACATCCATCATGCACTCGAATTAGGAGGCTCGCTGGCAATGACAACCGCCACTTAAAAAAGTTCAAACCTGCTTTTTCCGCTGTGCTTTCAAAGCTCGCCAGATTCCTACTCGTCCTTCTTTTTTTTCCTCTCCGTCCAAAAAAAAAAAAAAAAAAAAACAACAACCCAAAAAACACGACCAAAATAAGCTTGTGTGCGCTGCAGTCTCCAGACAATCTTTATGAATTTATGAGACGGCTTATCATATCTGAGCCCGGCAACTACCTGCCAGCTGCTCGCCCGGCGGCTCGTAAACATCTTTTTTTTTTTTTAACTGTTAATTATAACCACTAGTAATTTTGACGTCTTACAAAGGCACAGCCAAGCTTCTGTCTATTGTGGACCATCCGCAGTGCCGACTGCATGGCACCATTTCCGGCCACTGGGGCAAATCTTTAGGCAAATCGTTCTGTCCATCCGTCCCTCTCAAGCTCACTCCGTCTGTCCTTCTCTCCCTCTTTCCATTCGTCCATCTTTCCTGTGCTCTGTCCATCCTTCCCTCTCTACCTCTGCCTATCCCTTCATTCCTCCATCCATCTCACCTTCTGACCATCCCTCCCTCACGTCTTCATCTTTCCCTGTTTGTCCATCCATCCGTCCCTCATGATGTCCCTTCATCCATCCGTCCAAGGCTCTGTTCCCTCCCTCCCTCCATTCGTCCATTCATCACAACTTCCCCTCCACCCCACCTTCTGTCCATCCTTCCCTCAGCCCTCCATCCTTCCCTCTGTCTGTCCATCCATCATTTCCTTCCTCCCAAAGTCCTTCCATCCAAGCATCCGTCCGTCGCTGCCTCCCTCATCCATCCATCCATATTTCATCCATCCCTCCATCCGTCTGTCTGACTCCCCATTTCTGTCCGTCCATTCATCCATTCCTTGCGACCACCCTCACCTCCATCAATATTTCCCTACATCCATCCAGGGTTAGGTTGGGTTGAAATAAAGTTTATCTTTATTTCAATTTGACTTTTGCTTTTTAAATGAGGTTAATTTTAATTGGTTTTTAAAGCATGTGTGTTAGTTTTTTTAAATTATTATTATTTCAAAAAGGCTTGGCTTTAGTTTTTTTTGTTTTAGTTCTAAATATATAAGGAGTCTTTATGGGGTGCAAGATTTAAACCTCTAGTTAAATAACTAAGTACTGTGTCACGTAATAAAGCAAACTACAGATATCGAACAACTGTTTGTCTGTATGGATCTAGAACAATACAGAAAAAAACCCCAATTAGTGATCCAGAAAAGCTCATTTTTTGCAATTATTATTGTTTCTTTTAAAAACAAGATGAAGTTTAGTTCATTTTTGTTTAAAGATATATTTTTATGAATTAAAAAAAACTATATGATTTCAATTCTAGCTGTAGTTATTTTGTGATTTTTGTTAACCATGGCAACCTTGCCTCCATTCTGCCATACATCCTTTCCTTGAGTAGGCTCGCTGAGTATTTATGTAATCCGTCATCCCCAGGAGCCGAGGCGTCCGACCGACCAACCGGCTGACTGACTGACTGACAGTTAGCATGATAAAAAAAGTCAACAGCCTCACACTCAAAGTGCGATAAAAGCTCAATAAAAAAGTCAAAAGGGATGTCGTTAAGATGAGCTAGCAGAGCAGCAGGTGTTCCGCTTGGCCAAGAGGAACTTGGACGTAAAATCCAACCGCTGACATCCTTGAAACGGGTTGGCGTGGTCACGCAATCTCCAGGAACAAAGCATCAAGAGCTGCGCCGTCCTCGTCGCGGTCATTGATCACAACAACAGGTGTGGGGGAAAAAAAATGGTGCAGGACTTTTTCTTCCCTTTTTGTGACTTTTAAAAACACTTTTTTTTTTACATTCTTGCTGTTTATAGTATTTAGTTCTTGATAATATTGCAGAACTTATTTTCTCATTCCCATTTTTTTGGTTTCATTTTATTTCCAGTGGTGCACTTGCTCGAAGTTATTTTCACTTTTTTTATTTCCTTTTTGCTTGCAGTTTTTGCCTTTTTATTATTTTGACTTTCTATCGTCTGCAAAATTCCGATCATGGTGCAGTAGACTAGTTTTCCTTCTCGTGCATTCATCAAAACCTGACAGTTTGACTTACTCTTTCCTCATTTCATCAATTTCACGAGTAAATGTATATTTTGGGCGGTATTACCTTTAACTAAACTGGAGCAATTCCTGGAATTCATTTTAAGTAGTCTAAAAAGTTCTTAGAATGTGTGTGTTTTTAAAATACTATATTTATATTAAATATATTTTATCACGTTATTTATTTTCAAATTTACATGACATTTAAAAAAAAATTGTGTTTCCATTCTTATTATTATGATGATGATCATCATCATCATATTTCTTCCATCTGTTTTTGTGGGGTCATTTTAAATGTGCAACATGGACTAAACCTGCCTTCTATGCTTTGCCTTCCCGATTTTGTTTACTGCCAAATGTCAGCACACACCAAAGAGTCCTTTGGGGCCAGTTGCAGCAGACGGATACACATTGACTGCCGCTGTAGTGACAGACGTGACTGTCACATGTGAGACCAGAAGACCTGAATGCATCCGTGCACACGTTAAGAATAAGACCCCAGAATGGAGTGGCTTGAAGACCCGGATAGCTCAAGAGATAACTTCACATGATTATTGATCAATTGTTTGATTTATTTGGAGGTCTGGTGGTAAAATGGGGCTGGGCGGGGTTTGGGTGGGGGGCATTTGGCTTCTTCAGTGTAGCAAGTGGTTGTAAATGTCCACTGTAAATAATCGGCTTTGTCAATGGTATTGGAATGCCCCCCGGACACTCATGACAGGGCGTCTTTGAGGTCACATGATCGATCCCCACAGCGGCGGCGGCGAGCTTTGGCTCCGCTCCGTGATACTTTGTCCTAAAATGGACGTTTTATGCAAGCAAAGACGTGGGGGAGAACAAACACAAGGCAACTGCACCAAATATGGTCGATAGCGCGGACGCCGTTGCACTTTGAACTCACGCTTGGGCTTTCATCCGCACGCGTCTTAAGTGGAAAAATTCCTAAATTCCATCCGTGCGATCAAGGAGGAGATCCCAGAAGATAAAAGGGCTATAAAAAGTATTCGGGAGGCCTCTTAAGCTGTAATGCGGGAATATGTCAAAATACATTTTAAAAAAAAAAACATTTAAATGACAGCAAAGGACTTGGGAGCTCATTTGCATAAATTTTGAATGGCAACGTTTTCATACTGCGTCAACATCTTTGAAGCTTTTAATTAAAGACGTTTTGCATCAAGCACGCACGATTTTGCAATTTTCAAATCATATGAAAGCTCAACTGTAAACATTACTCAGCATCAAATATTGGGACAAAGCTCTGAATCAATTCACTGAATTGCAATTCAATTCTTACCAATTGTATGCTTGTTACAACTTCCTGGGAATATTTTGGGTCGAGTTCAATTTCCTGTACCCAATCGACAAAGCATTGAACTCACAAGTAAATACGTTTTTTTTCGTCTTGTGGAAGCAGAAATGATGTTAGCAGTCACGGTCATGGGAAGAGGTGATACAAATGTTGACTTCAAAATCCATCCATCCATTTTCTAATCCGTTTATCCTCACGAGGGTCGCGGGCGTGCTGGAGCTTTTCCCAGCTGTCTTCGGCCAGTAGGCGGTGTACACCCGGGAACTGGTTGCCAGCCAATCGCGGAGCACAAAAAGACGAACAATCATTCGCACTCACACTCACACCGAGGGACAATTTGGAGTGTTCAATCAGCCTGCCATGCATGTTTTTGGAACGTTGGGAGGAAACCGTAGTACCCAGAGAAAACCCATGCAGGCATGGGAAGAACATGCAAACTCCACACAATTCCCAGAACCGGCATCGAGCCCTGCACCTCTGCACTGCGAGGCGGATGTGCTAACCAGTTTTTGCACCATGCCGCCCAAAGTTCAAATTGCTCATTGAAAAAAGAGAACGAAACCTAAATAAAAATTTTTAAATTAATGAACAAAAATTGAACAGACATTTTTAAAATGTCAAAATATTCCAACTTGAAGTCACATAAAACTTTTCGCGTCTTAACCACCATCACTGCCTAAGGGTGTGCGATACGCCACAAAAAGGCAGGTCAGAGAATATCGAACAATATCAACTCGTGTGTACCTTTTGCTTTTTCTTTAACTTTCTTTTTGTTTTTTTAAATTACCTTAATCACGCTTACCTGCTAGCAAAGTTGAGCTTGACTGCTTTGCAATAAATGAAACCAATGATCTGTTTCGTGATGTTAGCAAAGTTAAGATGGAATTTTTTTTTTTCTACTGACTGGTTAACTTAATTTTACACTTGTGTGGTCTGTCATGGATTTGTATTGGACCTGAGAGTTTGTTCGTCAGTGCCACGTTATTTCGAGCGAATGTGTTTTTGCCGTAGAACAATCAAATACAAAGCCCCGAAAGTGTTGAAAAATCTCGACATTTTGCCTGTCATAAACGATCGGGCAGCATGCGAGTGGGTCACTCACCATGTTGTAGCAGGCCTTGTCATCGGAACCAGTGAAGTGGTACGGGTCCACCGTGTTGCACTTCTGCATGTACATGCGGAACATGTTGTTCAGGTGCTTGATGCTCATGACGCACACGGCCGAGTTGGCGGTGGGTTCGCTGGAGTTGGGCTTGCCGCGGGCGAAGGCGGCGAAGAGCACGTCGTCGCCCTCCTCCACCTTCAAGAAAAATCAGGAAAAAAATTGAGTAAGAAAAGGAAACCTAGTCTTAATTTAAAATGTAATTCATTTCAATTAATTTTTTTAAAAATCACATTTTAAGCGGAATTTTGCATGGAAATTTCAACACCCACTTGCAAAGGAAATGCAGATTTCAAAAATTCTAATCAAAAAGCTACATAAAGAAAATAAGATGGAACAGTTTATTAGTTAATTCAATGAAAAGAAAATTCCATTATCATTTAAATTTAAAAAAATCTAAAAGCAAAGACTTATTCTGCTGAAAATTACCAACATTTTAAATTAAACAATTAAAAACATTTTGACAGTAATTTCTGAAGTTAAAAAATATAAAGTTATAAAAAAACTTGAATGGAAAATTACACATTTTTATTAAATAAAAAAACGAATGCAAAAAGAAAATTCTGACAAAATATTCTAGAATTAAAAATAAAAGATCAAATACCCCCCCCCAAAATTCAGACAGTAATTGCCAGAATGTGCCCCTGGCCCAGTTTTTTTTTTTTAATCCAATGGAAATTTTCCACCAAAAAAAAAAAAAAAAGAAAGTACTGAACTGGTCGCCAGCTAATGGTGGGCGGGACACACAGAAACAACGCTCACGTTCAACTGGGCAATTTTGAGTTTTTAATAAACTTTAGATGTCTTCACTTTGGTTCACAAGAATTTTCCACGGTACTAAAATGAAAAACTTGCATTTCTAAATAAAGCTACAATACGTACCTTCAGGTGGTGCTGCAGCTCCACGTCATCGCCCACCTTGGCCACGTGCGCCGCCTGCAGCAGGTTGAACACCTTGTTGTCCTTGGCCGAGCGCCGACGGCGCCGCTTGTCCGTGCTGATGCACTCCAGCGGCATCTCCACGTAGCGGCGGATGACCAAATCCGAGGAGCACATCCGCACGATGCGCGTGTGGAACGCCGGTGAGTCGCGGCTCACCTGCTGCACCGTCAGGAAGTACGTGTACGGCCCGCTGTGGAAGGCGTGAACGTAGCGCAGGTAGTATTTCCCTCGCAGCGACGGGATCAGATCCATGTGGGACAAGCCGGAGAAGAAAGTGAACCCGTCCTGACTGGTCTTCATCTTCCTCAACGAGATGGTGCGTGGTCGGCCCGCGCCGCCGGGTGGCTTTCCTGAACCGGGAATCTCGGAGTTGCCGGCGAAGAACACAATGATGTTGCTCTCCACGCTGAGCACCCGCGAACCCGATGGGCCCACCACCACGTCGGCGTCGCACGGCGTCCCCCTGCCCGGCTCCACCTTGTCAGCGAAGCAGTACACGTCCTCGTCCACCGTCTTGGGACTGATGTCGTCGTCCAGCACGTGGCGGCGGCAGACGCCGTTGTCGGCTGAGCCGCAGCTGTACAGGCCTTTGTCGTACATCTTCTCCACCACCAGGGCTAAATTGTGGTTGTCAACCTCGTCGACGGCGCCGCCGGACCCGCAGGTCTCATTGGCCAGCAGCGGCCCCGTGCGATACTCGGACAGCTTGGTCATGTTGGATGCCAGGGCGTAGATGCGGTTGACGGCGCCCACATAGACCACGCCGTCCAGCGTCACCATGTTTTGGACGGGGAAGTCGGCGGTGAACGTCGGGAGACGGTGTTCCGACGAGAGGTTGACATTGGACGACTCGGGGGGCTCGTTGCATTGGCCGAGAGCGCCGGGCGACCACGTGGACCACCACCACCACAAGAGCGAAACCGTGTGCAGGGTTTGCACGAAGCGCAGGCTCATCCTGGGGAGAAAACACGAAAAAGTGAGACGTGCGGTCCGGAAAGAGTCCAACACAAACGAGTAGAATGCACTGAAGCAGGAGAGAAAAAAATAGCAGAGAACAAAGTGGAACATAAAAAGAGAACAAGTGGACCAAAAAGGTCAACACCAATAAGAGGGGCACACACACACACGCACGAAGAAAAAGTGGAAGGCAAACACTTGACCACAAAACTGGATGTGAAGAATGTGAAATATTAAAACAATGGAAAACAAAAAGTGGAATAAAAAATCTGAGGAACATGACAAAAGGAACACGAAAAAAAGTGGAGTGCAAAAGGGCACAAAGCGAAGCACAAAAAAACAAAAAAGGGGGCAGAAAAAAAAGTGGAATACAAAAAGAATTAGAACGTCAAAACAGTGGGAAACAAATAACGAACTCAAAAAGTGGAAAAAAAGAGTCATATGTTAAAACAGTGAAACTCTAAAATTGCTAAACACAAAAACTAAGTCATAAGTTATAACAGTGGAACACAAAAAGTGGGAGCTTGTGATGAGGACAATAAAAAGTGGAACACAAAAAGTCGAACAAAAAAGGGGAAAAAAAATCACATTATGAAAAAAGTGGGAAATTAAAAAAAAAAAAAAAAAAAAGGACTACCAAAAGTGGAGAACAAAATGTAGAATGTACAGTTTAACATTTAAAAAATAATTTTAAAAAAGGAGCACACAATAAAACAAAACAAAAAGTGAAACACAAAACCTAAAACACCAAAAGTGGAAAATGAAAGACGGGGAATGCAAAAATATATATTTTTAAATGGGATGCTAAAAATGACTTGCAAAAGTAGAACACAAAATGTAGATCACAAAAGAGGAACACAAAAAGTGGGCCACCAAAAAGTGGAACACCACCCCGCCAAAAAAAAATAAAAAATAGAACACAAAAGGGACCAGATGAGAAAAGCGGAATGCGTGACGTACACGTCATACAGTCAAGGAACTAAACGAGACCCCAGGGGCAGAGGTGGGGGGGGGGGGGGGGGGGGGATCAGCTTCGAGACAGAATAGAGAAAGCATCAGAGACGGGACGGTAGCTGCGTGTAAGGATATTTCACAATGCCGGGACAGGTGTGTGGAGTTGAAACAAGATTTTTGGGGATTAAATACAGCGCACCAGATGCCGGATGTCACGCATGTCAACATCCCGCCTTTGCTGCGTTCTGTGTGAACGCTGTGGGTGTATCCTTTTTCAGGACACACCCACTTTGCAGGGATGTCGGTGTGAAATGGGCTACAAAAGCACACTTGCCTTAAAGACAGCGAGGCCTTTGGAGACCACGACGATAAACTCAATTAAAAGCAAAGAGGCGGGACGCGATAAATCACCCGGCAACTCAATAGCGGCACGCGGGGTGGGTGAAAGGGGATGTTGAGTGGGGGGGGGGGGGGGAACAGTGTGTGTAGGGGGCGGGGGAGGTTGGAGCTTTGCGGTGCTGCCGTAGAATTTTCAAAATGCATTTACATGCCGGCTGAGCTTGATGTGGTTGTGACACATGTGGCAGCGTGAAGGGCATCAAAACAAGAGCAGCACATGAGCTTCGCATGAGGGATGCAGATCGACTCCCACAAGAGAAGAACAGGGGCCCCGCATGTGTTGCGGGGGGCCCGCGTGGCCATTAGGAAATAAGCAACCGCCGTTTTGATTTGATTTGATTATTTAAATGTTAGTGACATGCAAATACACACAGAAAAAAAAATCATTATGTCCATGTTTGGGCGGTTGGGACGAGTAGCAGAGGACCCACTGACAATACAGAGTCAGGGGCCACAGGCTGTCTTAATATAGGTTCTTTTTAAGTGACTGGTTCTGATTAATTTTTTTTTTAATAAAGAAAAAAAAATCCTATTCCAATGTTGAACCAAAAAAAATGTAGTCACTTGAAGAAAAACAGGTAACTACAAAAATAAAACAGAAATAAATAAAAAATATATGTGAATGTATATTATGCATGTTTTTATGCAAATAAAAATAATTCATAAAATAAAAATGGCTGCGTAGGCACAAAACATATTCAACCATTACAAATACACAAAATGTAAATATGAAAACAAAACGTGCATCTGTACTCTCCTGTCAGCATGACTGCTGCTTGCAAATGCAACCAAAGAGTGCTCATTTTTATAAGCTGCTTGTAAGAACTAAAACAGGATCCGGTATAAAAGAAATGCACATACACTTACACAACAAAAAGATACACTATCATATCTCTCGAGCAAAAATGGATACAAGCAACAAGATCAGATGAATTTGAAGGCTATCAAATTTACTCAAACTTAAAGCTAACTGGATAAATAATTCTTTCAAAATGTTCCATATACAGTAGAGCCGAAGCAAATTAATCGACAACTACTCAATGAAGACATTGACATTTTTAGAGTATCCATTGATCCTTTCAAGATCTACAGTAGTTGAATGTAAAACTGCCCAAATCCTCTTAATCTTTGCGTTGAATCAAAATGAAACATTTGCTTGTCACTTGATCACACACTCATGCCCTTTTTGTTTTAGGACATTCGAGACCAAACTGATCACTGAATTTATGTTTGCGACTTTTCTACACCGTCAATTTGAAATGATGTGCCGTTTTAGGAATCAAGAGATGGAAATGAAAGCTTGATTTTAAAATCCGATTCAAAATAATCGACTGATTAATCGATTATTAAAATAACCATTAGTAGCAGACCTCTGAAACACTCACCATGCCATGAAATGTATATTAACATTAACATTGGACAAACTACCCTCAGAGTTTACCACCTGTCCTCTGAAATGCTTCATAATGAAACGAACCCACAAAAGTGCTTCAATAAGAACTTTTCTTTTGACATCGACTCCTTGGCTACAATTTCTCGGGGGCAATTTGAGCGCGCAGAGAGATTCAAAGAGGAATTTGACTGCTCCAAAGTGAATAATAGTATCACCATAAAATGCGGGAGGGAGGGGAGGGGGGTGAGTGAACCTGCAAAACACGCGCATACGCGCACGCACAGTGGCCGTGCAGAAAAGGGACAAAAGATGTGAAAATGTTGCGAATTGCGGAGGAAAGTGAGTCATGCAGAGTACACGCTCGCTCACGCACGAACACACTCACACAGGCGCGCGCGCGCACTTGCATGGGAAGCAAAGGCGAACAACACACACAAAGCGAAGTCAACATGTTGAAACCAGCACAAAGTGTGATATTAATTACTCGTAATATTAAAGCGTAAAGCTGCGGTTGGGCTCACCTGTTCGCCGGCGTTCAAAACATATTCCAAGCAGGAAACCTCTCCAAGTTAAGTCCGAACAGAAGCAAAGCCAAGTGAACTTCTTCCACGCGTCCTCTGTCTTCTTTTTTTTTTTCGTGACTAAAAAGCAAACAAACAATTGACGTTTTGGGGGCGAGTGAGGAGTGAGCGAGGATGCGTGCGCGCAGCCGACACGATGCCGCCGCTTTGCCGCTCCGTTGCGTGCGCGTTCGCCTCCCTCCCGCACGCGTCGCACCAAGCCACGCCCACGGCGCCGTGACGTCAGCAGGTGCCTTGCCCTCCCTGGTTTTTTTCTGTTCAGGTGAAACTTCCTTTTTTTTAACCTCCCTGTCGACTATTTTTAGTCGTATGCTCTTGTTTTTAGTTTCGCATCATTCTCCAACTTTTCACAGCAAGTAGGGCCGACCACCGCAAAAATGATCAATTCGGATTAACATTGAAATAAAAAATAAAGAAGAGTAGTCTTATTGTAAGTCACAGTAACATGGTAGGAATTTTTAAAAACTATTTCATTATTGAATTGAATATGTATTTAATTTGAAAAAAGTTACAATTGTACTTTATTCAGTGGTTGAAAACAAACCATCCTCTAAGAATGAAATCCCTTGTATTGAACTTGAAAGTTAAAGACAACTGAACTGGAAGCAGCGATATTTTGGGTGTGCCACTATGGGGAGGCCGCACACCATAAGAGATAATCACTACTTAAAAAAAACATAATAATAAATACAGTGCTACTTTGACATAGAAATTCAACACATTCCGTGACCATGCTTGTAACATAAATCTCAAACCATATTTTCCCAATGAAAGGAAATTCATTCGTTCCAGCCCACTCAAACTTTTGCAGCATTTTTTTATTAAAGAGGAAAAAAACAGCACTCTACTAGATTGTATAAGAACAGTACTACACAGCAGTTATGTATTAAATTGAATATAAAGAATGGGTATTTTTGCAACAATTTCAGTATTGTGAAACATCGGTTCAAGAAAAGTCGCAGCCCAGAATTTTTTGTAATTGCCCTCGAAGCCAGTGGCACTTAGCAACATCAAATTAAGTAAACAAGTCTCGCATGAGAAGACCCACAAAAAGAAAATCTCCAAAATTCATACCCAGATTCATACCCATGTTTGTTTCTTTCAGAACCAATTTAACCTGGAGATTGTGTACCAAATTCAGCCCCCAAAGCTATATTGTACGTAGCAACATGAAATTTGGTAGACCTGTTTCAGGAGTAGACCCACAAAAAAGTCTCAAGAAGCCATGCTCGAAAAGACACAAGAGGTCCGCCATTTAGTTTGAAGTGGACATTTCTAAGGCTTCCTTCAAAACCACACTCGTCCTACATTTTTTTTTTTTGTCCGAGTGCTTCACAGCTCGGCTTCAACTTAAACGCTACAAGTTAACATGAAGCACAGAGACAGTGATTGTCATTTCCTCTGCACCTGACGCCGGCGTCCACAAACTGAGTCACACGCGTAGCGACGACTCGCTGGGCCGTAAATAACGAGCTCCGTGGTCGCGGAGCGTTGTGAATCACGGCCAAGCATTCCTTTGTGCCACTTCCTGAAAGAAAGCAGGACAGCTACACGCCCACCCACACACACACAGTCCCCATGATGGACATGAGGATGACTGGTCAAGTCCCAAAATGATTGACGGTTGACATTGTTTTGTGTAAAATGACACATCACTAAGCTTGTTGTTTCCTCTTTTTTCTTTTTGGTTCACTGACATTCCTGAGAGTTTCTGTGAAAAACTACAATCATTTATGCACAAAAAAAAAAATCATGAACGAATGCTGAACGTTAAGCATTTTATAGCAAACTCACAAATTCAATTCCAATGTGCCCCCTTGTGGATGTGAGCAGTTTAAACACACACACACACACATATGCATTGACACGCAGGTGCTTAATATTTACGACACAACAGCCTTAGTGAGCATGTTTGTCTCACCCCGAAAAAGACACAGTCTGTAAATATTGGTCGATTGCGAAAATAGACTGAATGTGAACGCCCAACTCCTGGCCAGCATTGGTGCAACATTTATTTTTGTGGCACAACGTGGATGATTGTCTCTTGGCTTTCCAAAAGTGGACTGATTGTCAGCCAGCGAGTAGTGTGAATGATGAATATTCTGACTGTTTATGTGCACGTCAGTCTCTCAGCATTCGTGCGATAACCATTTTGATTTTCGACAGCATTCGTGTGACACAAATGTTTGTCTCCCAGCATTATTTTGCAATCGATTTCATTCTATTAGCATTCTTGACCTTCAGCATGAACAATATTTTACAATATCGCCTGGAAGGCATCCAGGAGACATCCTAATCAGACAGCTCATCTGGCTCCTCTCAATGTGGAGGACCTGCGGCGCTACTCTGGTCCTGGATAATGGCAAAGAAACTCATTTTGGCCACTTGTGTCCGCGATGAACTTTTTTCGGTCACAATCCACAGCTCGTGACCATAGAAGAGGGTCGGAAAGTAGATCAACTCTTCGATGTAGCGCATCGCCTTTTGGCAAAGTTCTTCTTCATGTGACAGACGGATGTAGAGTCCACATCATTTCAATTTCCCACTCTTGTCTTTCCTCCCTTGTGGATGTGACCCCAAGATATTTGAACTCCTCCACTTGGGTCAGAATCTCATTGCCGATCTGGAGTGGGCACTCCACCTTTTTCCGACTGAGGACTATGCGCTCAGATTTGGAAGTGCTGATTTTCTCAGTGCTTCACACTCGGCTGCCCACACAAAGTTACAAATGCATGTCAACCAGAAAAGTCCCGCAGCCTTCAGGAACTCAGGGCGGACTTTATTCTCCTGCAGGCACCTGCCACAGAGGACTTTTGAACCACCTCTGTGACTTCAACCCCAGAGTGAGCCTGCCTCAGCATCCCCAGACTGTGCTTCCTCAAAGAACGGTGTGTCGGTGGAATTGGGGAGGTCTTCGTCGTATTCCTCCCATTGATTCCTAATGTTCCCAGTCAAGATCCACAGTATCTCATCCCCACAGGATGCACTACTTCCTCCTTCTGAGACGCCAGTTGGTGGACCACAATTTGCTCAAAGCGATCCGGAGGTCATTCTCAATGGCCTCACCCGTGGCCAGGTTGTGCCTCATAACCACCAAAGCTCCTCCTTGGCCTGCTGGTACCCATCAGCCGGCCACTGAATCCCACAGGCTAAAAAAGCTCAATAAGTCTCCTTCTTCATCTTGGCAGGATCCCTTCCCATTGGTGCCCACTAACGGGTTCAGGAATTTGCGCCACAAGAATGCACCGACCACCTTACGGCCACAGCTCCGCTTGGCCACCACCACAATGGAGGCATGGAATAAGGTGCACTCTGACTCAACCCCCCCCCCCCCCCACCCCCACCCCCACTCCCAAAGACTTGGGTGAAGTTCTGCCATTCTGCTGTTCAGTCAGCAGTCAGAATCTCTCTCCGCATTGACACAATGAATATTTTGGTAGCATTAGGGTGAATGAAATGTTTGTCTCTTAGCATTCTTTAATGTTATTTATATTTACATTTGTCTCTCAGAGTCACACACTGAAGTTTTGGTCAATATATTTCAATTAATGGACAGTCTAGCGCCACAGAGGACAAGAAGCTCATCGTCGTCATCATTAGCGAGAGGACTGAAATGATTGAAGAGCCCCTCCAGTTTCACAACAATACCCGTGTGCTGTTTTATGACATGCTAGGCTAACATTCAACTCTGGATTAACATGAGCTGGTTCAGCTGTGTTTGTTGACGGCGACAACTCCGACACCTTCAAAATACACAACCAGTAAGCTAAGCTAACACAGACAAAAACAACCTCACTTGCCAGAAAGAAGCCCCCTGAGGCAATATTGTTAAGCAACATAAAATTAAGGAGACATGTCTATCATGAGCAGTCCACCAAAAAGTCTCAAGATGGCATGCCTGCCCCTCTCCCAAAAAAAACACAGGAAAGCTGCCATTTTGATCTGCAGAGACAGTTTTGGGCTTTTTGCCAGGGGTCCTTCATTTTTGAATTTGTCTCAATTGGTTTTCGAAATTCAGCCCCGAAAATTAGTTTCAACAAACAACATCAAATTTGGTAGGCATGTCAATCCTGATGTGACCCACAAAAAAAAAAAAGTGAAGAGGTCCCGCCTTAAAAGACACAAAATATGGCCATTTCATTTTCATTTCCTGGGACCTTTCAAAGATCAACTTGTCTTCATTTAGCTGCAAATGATGTCAGTTAGCATCATGAAATTAGGTAGACATGTCTTTTATCAGCAGAGACACACACAAAATCTCAGTAACCTATACCTGAAAATACACATACAATTTGAATGATTTAAAAGTTCAGCTGCCCAACACCAGTTCACTCATCAAGATGAAATTTGGTAGCTCTGCCTATCGTGAGGAGACCCACAAAAAAAAAAAACGACAACAAAGTCGACTGCCATTTTGTTCTGAAGTAGCCACTTTCGTCTCATTTGCTGACATCCCTCAAAGACAAACATCCTTCAGATTTTGTCCACCTTCTACCAAATTTAAAGAACGTATACAAGACAAACGAATGCTGCGTAATTACGAGATATTCCTTTTTTTTTTTGGCAAGGCGAGTGGGCGAAGCATTCTTGGTGAAGTTTGACAAATGTGTCAGGTAAAGCAAGCAAGTTGGGAAACAAAAAAAGTGTCCTTCGGAAACATGTTTGTGAGCGAAGAGGAATTGATTCTTTCCTTCTTTATTTATCTAAGTTTGTTTTGCTATGTTCCAACATAGCGGTGGCAGCTAATCGCTGGTGTTGCAGTGACGAGCCAAAACTGTTCATATCTTTCTTGTCAGTCTGATTAGAGAGCACAGTTTTGCTTGGCCTCGGGGTGCACTCACTTACACGCGGGTGTGTCGAGTTGTGTGTGTGTGTGTGTGTGTGTGTGTGTGTGCCGAGTGGGTGGGTCTGTGTGGCTCGTGTGGCCATCAGCGTTGTTTTTGCTTCGGTGTGGAGCAGGGAAAGAGCGATGAGGAAGAAAGACGACGAAGTTGGAATGTGGAAAAACTCATAATGTGGTTCTGGTTCGGATTCTGGTTCTAATGTCGCAGCACGGCGTTCTGCAACCGCAACACCTGCAACTCGAGTGACAAACTATGTGCACATTCTATTTTTTGGCGCGTGCAGCTGGCCTGTTATAATAAACAAGACATGAGTCACTTGCACGACAATGTACACAGCACTTTGCATGGCATTTGTTTTTATGAAAAGCACAATTATATCGATTAAAAAAATAAACAAAAACATGATCTTCGTATTAACTGTATCGCAATCAGTGTTTAAAACAAAAGAAATAAATACATAAATAAATAAATCTCTTTAATAGTAGAATGAAATATGTATGAAAAAACTTTTTTTTCCTTTATCATTTATTTTCCTTTTTTAGTTAGGTTGAGATATTTGTTTTTGTTAATGTTTTTTAATCCAGCAAAGTGGCCAGAAGGAAGTTAGTTTGGCGCCATCTGTTGCTGGATATGTTGCTTCATCCAGGTTATAGTCCACATTTGTCGTCGAAAGGTACAGTCAACCCCCATTTTAATACACACACACAAAAAAATGTACCAAAAATATTGTGTATTTTTTAACACCTTGCTCTTCAAGTAAAAATCCATCCATTCATTATCCAGACCGCTTATCTTCATTGCTTTAAAAATTGCCCTCTTACTCAAGATCACTCTTGCATTGGTTGTGAATGTGGCCATCTCATCTGCTCAGGACAGGGGCTAATTTATTTGAGTGGGACACGAGGCTGCGGGCCACTCCAAAATCATGAGATATCACGCGACTGTGCCAGTTTACTAATGCTGGCGTGGTTGGGCCAGTGAAAAGTTCATAAATAAAAACAATGAAATCGCCACAGTGTTGCATTTTATATTTAAAATTTGGAGTATTAACCACTTAAATTGAGCAGTCTTTTATGTGTGTGTGTGTGTGTGTGTGTGTGTGTGTGTGTGTGTGTGTGTGTGATCTTAAATCCTTCAATATGGAACATTTATGGCCCAAAACATCTCCCTCAAAGAAAAATTTTGGACAGTTGTGCTGTAAATTGACTGACATTGGCGACCAATCCAGGGTGTGCCCTGCCTCCGATCCAAAGTCAACTATCATAGAATCCAGCTCACCTGCAAAACCAACGTCTACAAAGCGCCATAGAAAATGGATGTCTGGATATTTGTGATCATCAAAAAGTCATACGATGTGGCAGTTTTCACTTGCTGAATTTTTTTTTTCCCCCTGCTGTCTCAGTTACAGGAAATCAAAGTAAGACAATCTCACACATGACAGGAAATGACCTGTGGGCCTTAACATCCTACGTCTGCATCTGACAAGACGGACACTCCGCCTCACCTCGTGAATGAAAGCCACGGTTTGCTTCATCTCGTGCGGCATCTTCAACGTCCACATGATGGACTGATTACAGCGACTGGAGCGGATATCACAAGAGGAGCCCTGAAAAATAACACACGATTCAGTGCTTGACACTATATGGGGGGGGGGGGGGGTTGTACCAAAACACGGCTATTTAATTGACCAAGTGACATTTGGAAACATTGTGCGCTTCCAGCTTTTTTACTAGCCCACGATTAGAGTGCAGGCACCTAAAATGACATTGTCATGTGAACAAACGAGTTCGGTTGCTATTCTAATGATTAGAATAACAACTCTTTTGTTTTGAATAGTAAGATTTCCATACCGCGGGAACAACCCTGAAGTTTAACCAGTTTTGCATAAAAGACCCAGCAAAGCTGTTCTGGGAAAAATTGTGGTCACAAATACATTCAAGCTATAACATGAAAAGTCCCAGTACGAGATACACAACTACAAAAATGGCAAACATCACATTTTGACGTAAAAAGCTACATGTCTCCATTGAGGCCACAAAAAACGGCATTTAATGATCATTTATTTGCCATTGCTTAATTTTTTTCCCATTAAAACAACGTATTTGTCCACAAAAGGGATTCCTTAGGTGAAGAAAATTATGCTTTACTCCTATTATTTTCAGGAAATGGTTACATTTGACCAAAACAATTCTGTAATGCCATTGAAACATTTAAAAAAAAACGATATTTAATCAGAGCACATACCAACATTGAATATAAAAGTGATACTTTACAACATAGACATTTGTTTTGACTTGACAAAATACAGTCGTTTGCAAATATTGAACTATTCATTCAAAAAAAAAAAAAAAGTGGCTTGAAGATGTTTGTTGCCACTCCCTGATAAAGTCTACAGTCAAAATATACATAAAACAAAGAGAATTACCCGTTGTGTACTTAAAACACCCACATAGTTTTGCCTTAGGAAAGTCCGTTTTACTTAATGCTAACAAACAATGCAACACGCCATTGACACACGAACGGCTAGCATCGATAGTCACGGTTTTAACAGTCTTTTGAACAACACACGAAGACAGTCAATGCAAAAATACTCACAGGTATATTTTGTCTTTGTCGTAAAAAAATTATTAGCATCTCTTACAGTCGTAGAAGTCTTCATTTTGGTTTAGAAGACAGTAGTATACTGCCTCCCGGTGGCCAAAGGAGCAGCACAACAAACTGGATAACAAGCATTAAATCACATGCACAATATTCTATCCATCCATCCATTTTCCGAACCGCTTGATCCTCACTAGGGTCGCGGGGGGTGCTGGAGCCTATCCCAGCCGTCTCCGGGCAGTAGGCGGGGGACACCCTGAATCAGTAGCCAGCCAATCGCAGGGCACACAGAGACGAACAACCATCCACGCCCACACCCACACCTAGGGACAATTTAGAGCGTCCAATCAGCCTGACATGCATGTTTTTGGAATGTGGGAGGAAACCGGAGCACCCGGAGAAAACCCACGCAGGCCCGGGGAGAACATGCAAACTCCACACAGGGAGGCCGGAGCTGGAATCGAACCCGGTACCTCTGCACTGTGAAGCCGACGTGCTAACCACTGGACTACCGGGCCGCCCGCACAATATTCTATTTAGAATTATATGTCTTATAAAGTAGCCCACAATATTATATGGTGCTAGTTTAAAAAAATAGAAAATTAGGTTGTTTTTGGGGGGGGGGGGGCTTGACTGGATTCATGGAATATCTATTTTCAATTTTCGAATCGCTTTTTTTTTTTAAACTCCAAAACTTATTGAATAAACAGAGATGCAGCAATAGGCGAGTTCAGCGAAAAACGGCGTTGCCTCCCCCCAAAATTATTACGGTATTGTTTAAATATTTTAAAAAAAAGATGATTAACATGAAACGGTGTTCGGCTGGTTTGTACATACGCCTCACAGTGCAGAGGTGCAGGGTTCGATTCCGGCAATGGGACTTCCTGTGTGGAGTTTCATTGCATGTTCTCCCTTGTGACTGCGTGGGTTTTGGTACTTTCCTCCCACATTCAAAAATCACTCATGGCACGTTAATGGAACACTCTAAATTGGCCTTCGGTCCTTTCAATCAGGTGTGTTTCATCAGGGAGAGGTGGAAAACAGGCAGGATGTCGGCTCTTGATGACAGAGTTTGGACACCTCTGTTTTACCACATTCACTTCCAAGGTTTTTTATTTTTTTCAAATTGACTTGTGAATGAGCTTCAGACTTTCCTCCACTAGATAGCGGCAGCGAACTTCACAACATACGGACCCCCCCGCAGCGAGTGCGCGTATCTGTTGTGTTTTAACTGAGGTGGCAAATCTAGGTCGAGAAAGTAAAACCCTAGCAAACAGTGATACTTAAGACATTGGTGCTTCTTCTCAACCGACAGGTAAACGAGCTCCTGGGGAGCACCTTGCATAGAAGCACCTGTGGCTAAAGCCAAGCTGTGGCAGGGTTTTTACTTTCTCGACCTAGATTTGCCACCCCTGTGTTTTATAGGCATTCGTGGCAAAAGGTGTCATCTGTAATTTTTCAAAGATGCAGCACTCTCTCTGAACATTTTCTTTAAACTATTTGATCAGGCCGTTTTTAATTTCATTATGAGAATTAGTGGTTGCAAGAAAAAACAAGATGTTGTTGTGGGCCTTTCCTAAAAGAAAAAAAACAATCATGTTCAATGTTATTAAAGTTACTTATTTCTAAAAAAAAAAAGTCATTTTCACCCAAGCCACTTAACTAGAAGAGCTAACACAATGCCAATTAAGCGTATCTGCTCCTTTGACAGCTTGCTGTATTTTTCAGGATTTTATCTTCTGTTTCATGTTGACCAGCAAACAGTCCTGTCCTGGCACACCGAAAATGACGGACGACCCCTTGTCTCCAATTTGTAAAAAGCTAACTAATCCAAATATTTTGCACTTCTGTAGCAGAAAATATCATGCTGGACAATAATTACCTCATCCGAAGAACCATTTTACCTCGCTGCCCCGAATCACGCGGTAGCGAGGCATTGCCTACGTTCTATTGAAGCAATGCCTCTGTTGTTGTAATCGTGATTTACATAGCGGGGAACACAAGCTACACACTGTAGCTTTAATGTCGCACTTTCCTAAACTATGAATGTCACTTTTTTCAAAGAAGAAAAAGAGAAACTATTGATGTTGCTCTTTCCTAAATGTTGGATTGATTATTTTTAGTCATCATACATTCGCTTATGCCTGACATGATAAATTGATTATGCTTGCAAAGAAGAACGCTTATGCTTGCAATCATTAATTGACTATGCCTGCAATGAAGAACGCTTCTGCTTTTAATAAAGATACATTCTTTATTATGTACTCACATTTTATCCATTATATACTCCATCCATCCATCCATCCATCCATCTTCTACCGCTTATCCGGGGCCGGGTCGCGGGGGGAACAGCTTTAGCAGGGAAGCCCAGACTTCCCTCTCCCTAGCTACTTCTTCCAGCTCTCCCCGGGGGATCCCGAGGCGTTCCCAGGCCAGCTGGGTGACATAGTCACTCCAGCGTGTCCTGGGTCTTCCTCGGGGTCTCCTCCCGGTGGGACATGCCCGGAACACCTCACCAGGGAGGCGTTCAGGAAGCATCCGAATCAGATGCCCAAGCCACCTCATCTGGCTCCTCTCGATGTGGAGGAGAAGCGGCTCGACTCTGAGCCCCTCCCGGATGACCGAGCTTCTCACCTTATCTCTAAGGGAGAGCCCGGACACCCTGCGGAGAAAACTCATTTCGGCCGCTTGTATCCGGGATCTCGTTCTTATATACTTCCATTAAATACTCACTTTTATAATCAAGAATACTTGGTGCACTGTGTGGAAGTTTAGGGACGCAACCACCTTTCCGAGGACGTGGTTGGGAAGAGATAAGTGTTAAGACTAAACAGTGAGCAAGGGTGAACAGTGAATGGAGCCATCAACACCAGCTGCGGCGTGATGTTTTTGTGACAATTGCACACATGTACATAATTTGCACTCACATACACACACATAGTCAAACAAAATCAGTGTGTGTTCAACAGCCCCCACCCTTTAGGTTGGACACACCTATGTAGTAGCTTTCCCAATAAATGAGGAGGTGAAGGGGGGGATCGTTAGGGGTGACGTGCCGAGAACTGAAACCGAATGCTTCTCCTCGTTCCCTCCTGGTACCAGAATCGAGTCTCCTGTCTCCTCCTTTTGTTTATTCCTGAGTGTCAAATTGGACCAACCTGACACTAAACAAAACATTCTATTGGTGTTACACTTTATTAAAAAGAAGACAAGCTATTAATGACGACACACACGCACGTGGTCATATTCAACTTTAATGTGCACAGCGTGATAATGTACAAGTAAAGGCAAGAAAGGGGGAAAAACTATATATAAAAATATCACCTTTTGAGCCTCCTGTGAGGGGAACAAAACAGCAGGTAGTCAAAGCGTGCAACCGTGGAAAGCCGAGTCCTCCCTTCGCCTGGTGAGGCTGTCACATTGAGTTTTTTTTTTAATGGCGACACAAAAAAGCAATTTGCTTGAGCTTTTTACAAACTTTAAAAAGTTGTTAGTTCTTCACAAAAAAAAGAAAACGTGCTAACCACGACGATGTTTTTCTTTCTCGTGATGAAAAAAACTCAAAAGCAAAGCGAGTCCAAGTCAAGTCGTTACAAGTAATCAGTCATCACCCTGCCAGCTAGTAAGCTAGCAGGCTGTGCTAAGCTAAAACAAACAGACGCTAGCAGGCAGTGACATTCAGTTGAAATGCATATTTTTCACATTGATGCGCAAAAATGGAGAGTCTGAGTCCCAAATCTGTCTGTGCGTATGTTGGTATGCTAGTTAGCCGCTAAGCTTAGCCACCCCAAGTTTTTTGCATTTTCAAGCAGAAGACTAAAAAAGGTGAAATGTGAACATTTTTTGCAAAAGATGAAGCAAGTGAGTGAGCAGCAGGTGGCGTGTTGGTCTTGAGGGCGGCGGACGGTGAAAAAAAACGGGGAGTTGGGGGGCAGGTTCAGTGTGTCGGACTGCAGCAAAGTCAGGTCGGGGGAGGTGGGACTGGGGGTGGTTTTCGGAGGTCACGGGGGGGACAAAGGGATGAATGGTTGTTTGGTTTTGTGTCGTGTCAGCAGAATTTCAGGCCGCCACCGAGCTAACGCTATGACCACTGACCCTCCTCGAGCAAACGTGAACAATGTGAAGTCGGTTTGTCTACATCCGGTACACACATAAAAAGACCCCACACATGACAATAAAAACCACAAAACCACAATCAAGCGTTCGAGTAAAAGAAGAAGAAGACCCTCGGCAAGCTGCTCGGTGATCTGCCAACACCTTGACTTACATTGTGGTTGAAGACGGCTTCGGCTCGTTTCTGCGACAGGATTTTATATCGTAAATTGTTGACCATGATTGTTATCCAATCAGGTCGTAGCAAGAAGAAAAAAAAACTTTTCAACAACTCTCCGAAGGGGAGGGGGACATTGTGTGTATCACAGCTCTTGTGAGTTAGCACATTCCGATAATGAGATATATTTGGAACAGCGACAACGACTTTCGACATGAAGGGGTGTGGCCAGTAAGTCTCTGGCTTGAATAACCTCACACTTTGGCAGCAAGCGGTTATAATACGTCACAAGCTGACTTTCGTTGATTTTGTTCATAACGGGGAGGGAATACAAGTTATCTTGAGCCCTTGTCATACAGCTTCCTGGCAAATTGGCGCATCAGAGGTGTTATTTGTATGTGAATTGTCGGCAGAACTCACCGATGCTGGGACATAGCACCTTCAAACGGCCCTTACGACGTGCTGCGTTCAGATAATGAGATATAACTGAGAAATATCCGAAAACAGCAACATTATGTGTCGACTTCAACCACCCGCCATCGTTCACGCACATGACTGTGAACGAGGAAAAAGCTGGCTTCCATCGCCAATGTGAACAGGGCTTCTGTGTGTACCAGGATACAAATAGATCAAAACATGAAGGAAAAAAAAATGTCAAACACAAAGAAATACCACCCCCCTCCCTGTCCCTTAGCTTGGAATGTCCAACCTGTAAGAATGTCCTTTCAGACTCTGGCCCCACCTTCATCCGATCCCCCACCCCCACCCCCCCCAAGGATGCCTACACCCCCTTGCTGGTGGTGATCCGCACGTTGCTGAAACACTTGCCCATGGCCTCGAAGAGCGGGTCGCAAAAGGTGTGCACAAAGATGGAGTAGATGCGACTGACACAGTGGATCTCGATCAGGTAACTCTTGATGCAGGGCACCACCGCCCAGATGTGCACAAAAGACAGGATGGCGAAGAAGATGCCCCAAATCAGCGCCAGCGGGATGCCCACCAGCGCCGTCAGAAGGCGGTAGCACCAGTACTTGGTGACGGTGAAGGTGGTAAAACTGGCCTTCCACACGCCATCGAAGCTGTACGTGCCTGGCGGCTCAGCGATCACGTCCACAAAGTCCACCTGAGGAATTGAAGAAGACCCGTGAGAAGAGACATTGAATCGGAAATGGACGTTTAATCAAATTGAGCTACTTGTCACGTGACGGCGACAATTCCTCCCATCCCGCATTGGCACCTTACAACAAGGGAGGTGAGAAAATGCTCTCTTTATAATTAATAACAGGCAAATGTTCTTTTCAAATGAGGTCCTTGTTTTCTGTTTCTTTTAAACTCGCGTTTCCAACATGCCATGTTGGGAACACTGAAGGTCATGTTGAAGCGTCAACTCGACACAGAGGCTCCCTATCATTCCTCTCTGCTACTTCGTGAGCTCACTGTCAATATTTATCCTTCTGAACCTTGGAGACCTCAAGGTGTTCTCATCGAGGCAACATCAGCGAGGTTGTTGATGAACTGCAAATGCCACGGTCAAGTGGATGCGGCTTAGCTAGCTTAGCATAAGAACTGGACTGATAAAATATTTAAATGCGTGAGTCTCCGCATGCGCCCTTTGGTAAAGTCAAACTTTTTAGACGAACCCTTCTTATACCTCGATCAAATAAATCCATCTTCGCCTAATTTACCAAAAGCTTGGCAGAAATATGGACCCAACGCACATGCACACTACGATATTCGTCTTAGACAAAATCCTAATTGTATGTCAAGTAAATCAAGTTTATTTATCTTAACATAGTTTAAAGACTGGACATGCGATATGTGTGGCTAATGAGCATTAGCATACAGTCTAAAAGCATGTCCACACTTTTAACATTAAATCCAAATGCCGCTGTCAAGCGCATCAAGTCCGCTTCGCTCAGCACCAAGGACTGTACATGCTAAAAACAACTCTCATTAGCATTTGTCTATACATCCTTTTCGTGTTTCCTGTACTTTGTACACTAAGATAAAATTTTACATTGACTTCCAATACCTCTGTCAGGTAAATTGAGATTAGCTACTCATGTTTAGCTAAGCACTGGACGAAAAAATGTCTAGCTAATGCTAATGCTAATGCTAATTAGCACATTAGCATTAAACAACAACAACTAACCTTAATATACAGTCGATTTATGTAAAACACACACACACACACACACAAAATATTTTAAACAACAAAACTGGTGACTGAAGTCTTGTTTCCACCATTCAGCACCCTTTGGTCTGGACAGTAGTAGTTGGTATGATACACTTTTTTTACTTTCCATTGTAAAAGAATGCGAAATCCCAAGTTTTAAAAGAGTTCATGGTGCTGCTCGCCAGAACTGTATTCAAGGATTTAAAAGAAAAGGCTTTTGTCTAAAAGTATCAGCAGGGCTATTAATAATATTTTTTTCACTTTAAAGCTCTTGTTAAAACACTTCAGTGTTTATTTGCATATCGCAGTGAATTCTTTCTGATGTGTGTTGGCGTTTAGAGGGCGGACTCAAGCACGATAACAAATAAAGAATTCTCTGTGACTGTCAGCAACATCTAAAAGTGAAGCCCCGTGGAAGTGTGTGACTACCCCGTCGCCCCGGCAACTCTGTTATTGTGCCAAAAACAAACGCTACATGCTATTCTCAGAGTGCAATCTTCAAACAAAGTGGCGCAGAAGCATGTTAATGGATTCTTGTGTTGCTTTGAGGGGCATCACAATTCACAGGAAGTGCCGACCCGAGTCACATCCCGTTTCACAATAAAATATTGAATATGAACAATATGAAGCAATAAAGTATCCACTACTATTTTTTCAAAAAAGTATGATTTTCTTTTTTCTTTCTCTCCACTTTGACATGGTAGTAGGAAAGTATCCAAACACAGGAAAGCCAGAGTCCAGATTCAAACCCCAAACCCCAGAGATGTGAGCCAGACAAGCTAACCGATGTCCATCATGTTGACTTTCAAAACAAGCATTTGTTTTGTTTGAAGCGCTCGTCCTAAATGGGGGTCATGAGTAAGGCAGAGTTAGTCCCAGCTATGGGTGAGGGGTGGGGTATGTCAGGACACATGTAGACAAACAATGGACAGGTCGCCAGTCAATGGCTTGTCCCAATGTACACAATGGACTGGTTGCCAGTCAATGGTATATTACATATCAAAAGACAATGGACTGGTTGCTAGCCATGAAAGAGTTCATATTGACAAATAACTGAATGGTCACCAGTCAATGACATGCCAAATTTACACAATGGCATGTCACATATAGACAAACAATGGACTGGTCATCATCTAATATCAGAACATGGAGACAAAAAAAACGAATGGTCGCCAGCCAATGAACAATGAGCTAGTTGCCAGTCATTGGCGTTGCACATACAGCAAACAATGAAGTGGTCACCAGCCAAGACATTTTTGCTAAATTTTTAGTTCGCTTTAATAATACAAAATATAATTTCAGTTAGTTTTTAAATCTAGAGCACTCTCACGATTATTTTATTTAGCTAACAAAAATGTTTTCTCAATTATCGTCATTTTGTTCATTTCCATCCATCCATCCATTTTCTGATCCGCTTATCCTCACAAGGGTCGCTGGGGGTGCTGGAGCCGATCGCAGCCGTCTTAGGGCAGCAGGCGGGGTACACCCTGAACCGGTTGCAGGCCAATCGCAGGGCACACGCAGATGAACAACCATCAACGCTGACACTCACATCTAGGGACAATTTGGATTGCCCAATAAACCTCCCATGCATATTTTTGGAATGTGGGAGGAAACCAGAATACCCGGAGAAAACCCACGCAGGCCCGGGGAGAACACGTGAACTCCACACAGAGAGGCCGTAGCCAGAATCGAACCCTGCACCTCTGCACTGTGAGGTTGACCCGCCATCCACTGGTCCACCGGGCCGCCTTGTGAATTTCCGTTAACTATATCAACCTGGCTCCCCACGCAAAGGTTTTTGCAGATTCAAACTGCGAACCTGCACACCGCAAACCGGATGTGTAAACCGCTCTTCCACCGTGCTGCCAACCATTGTCACCAGTGTGAGTAAGTTTAACCAGCGGATTCCACAATGAACAAGCGCCTGCTCGTCTCACAGATCTTCTGTTGGACGCAAGCGGCTGCTCAAGGCTATGGAAAGATTGCGTCTGAATGGAAAGTCACAAGCGAGTGAAGTGAAGCGGCCGACGTGGTTCTGATGCGGCCTGTAGATTGAGTCCAGCTGCGGAAGCTGCGGCTCCCTTCTGCCAACCCGTATTTGCGTGTGGAGCTTGCTGGAAGGGCTTCCCTGTCTGTGTGTGTGTGTGTGTGTGTGTGTGTGTGTGTGTGTGCTTGGCAGAGTTGAGTCAGTAATCTCAAGTAGCCAAGCAACGACGTGGAAAACTTGACGTTCCCGTCCGGATGGTGGGCAGTGAGCCCAGAAGGTGTTCCTTGCCTCGGAATGCTTGACTGAAGGAATTCCTTTTCGAGGGGCAGTATAGTAGCCTAGTGGTTAGCATATCCGCCTCACATGTGAACGATTCTGGGTATGAGTTTGCATACACTCGCCCATACTTCCCACATTGCCAAAACACGCGAAGTGGGTTTATCAAATATTTCAAATTGTCCTTCGGTGTGATTGCAAGCGGGAATGGTTGTCTGCGACTGGTCGATTGGCTGGCGACCAATCCAGGGTCTACACCGCCTCTATGGTTACATAATATTTTGTATTGCATATAATTAGAGACAGAGCAACGTGCGTAATGAAATGTTTCCACGAACGTTGTGGTCGAATGTGGAGGATTTCGGAGAGTCTGACTCATTTGTCACAAGAAGCAGACCAGGAACAGATTCAACTTCACTTCTTATCGTTTCGACAGGCAAGGAAGACTTGACAAATGTGTGCTTGTGTCTTTTGAGAACACGAGTTGTCTTCGGAACTATTTTGAAGCGCGCAAGAAATGATGTCATAGCTCAGGTTGTACAGCTGCCACAGTATTGGCATACTTGCATGATACGCTTGATATAAACAAATTTCATAGTATAATCCGAAAATTGAAATGAATAGATATCACTGACACCAATCCTCACTTTTCAAATTTGTTCAACCGTGAAAAATAAATCTTCAAAGAGCGCAAGCCATTTTTGCCACTTTCGATGGGTCAAAAATATGTAAAAATAACACACACAAGCGTGGACTGACTGGTCGCATCGATTTTCCATCGTCTTGATCAATAGCATAGATTTGCTATCTTTGAAATTGTGAGATTATGAAGATAGACTCTTTAAAATGATGAGGAAAAAAAAATTGAATCTGACAAAATTAAGAACATTGCATCACAGAGGGGGGGGGGGGTATACTGTTGTTTGAAACTAATCAGAAATGTTCTGAAAATGTTTTAAAAATGACAAGAAAAGTTGTAATGTTGTGAAAGTAAAATTGAAACATGACTGGAAGTCCTAACCTTACATGAATACGTAAAATGGTTGCAAAAAAGAAAAAGTGTGCCGTGATATGAGGGAAAAAAGGCATTGTATGGAAATAAAATTCAAAATTATATTTATTTCTATATATTTATATAATTGTGATTCACGACAGTTGGATTGAAACCAGTCCTGTGAGGCTCCATACTTTTCGTAGCCACCAGGGGGCCTCATCTTTCGACTGCAATGACATGCTATGACACATCAACAAGTGACTTTTTTCCCCCCCGTCATTACAGTTCGTCGCAAATTTGAACTGGATGAAAGTTTTCCGAATCCCACATGAGCTCAACTAATTTTCCACTTATTTTTGTTTTATGCATTTCTTTCTTTTCATTCCAAAATCCAATCAATGAGTCTTGTGACAAACGACAGTGTGATGACCACGTGAAACTTGACTTCATGATACAATTCCTGATACAATCTCCCCACGCAACAGTGTTCGCACGCATATTTGCCATGTTGCAGATTCACATTCAAGTTAAAAACGAACCTATTTGCTGTTTTAAAGCTCAGACCAGAGCCTGGTGAAATACGTATTGCTTTGCCATCAAGTTGTGACATCTGGGTGACAAAGAACTATGTTTGATGTGAGGCGAGGAGCTTCATTTAGTTAGGCCACAGCTGAGTGTAACAGAATAGTGATGCTTTGCTGCCATCCTGTGGAATTTATAGGCAATTATAAACCATTTATCGGGAGCATCAATTTTTTGCTAGTTTTTGTTTTTCATGATGCGCTAATCATGTCATGGTAAGGAGGCATTTTTTGTTATTTTTTGTTCAGTACATAATGCTCGCACGTGGGAGAGCTGCAGTCGCAATGCACTATTCAGCTGCTATAAGAATGCCGGGAAAACAGTAAAATCCTAAATCAAAGAAGAGGGAAGGATCTGCTTTCAACCACAGCTCACACCCGGACACTCACAAGCCACCCCATCAGGCTGCACAATTTAAAAGTAGGAACACTACAAATGTAGAAATTAGAAGACAAAAACAAACCCAAAAAAATCCTGTGTGGGAGTTTGCATCGTCTCTCCCATGCCCATAGGCGGGTTTTCTCCGGGTATTCCGGTTTGCTCCCACATTCTAAAAACATGCACGGTAGGTTATTGATCACTCTAAATTGTCCTTTGGTGTGATTGTGAGTGTGAATGGTTGTCGTTTGTCTATTTGTGCCCTGCGATTGTCCGGCAACCAGTTCAGGGTGCACCCCGCCAACAGCCCGAAGACGGCTGGGATACGCTCCACCACGCCCGTGACCCTCATGAGAATTATAACTAAATAAATAAATGTTATTTGTTTACCATGAACTTCCTGTGTCACTGATTCTTTCATGTGGGACGAGTGGATCTGAAATGTATTCCCGGGGTTAAAAGTGGGGTTCGCTGTAGCGATAAAGCTGCTGTTATTTGGGTGGTCACATGGGATGGGAGTCGAATGGAAATGTAGTGGGGTGTGGCTATTTCAGGATAGGAGCCATGCTCAAAACATGGGTGTTTCCCAACTTTTCAGGATTTCCATGAACACACACACACACACACACACACGCACGGGAACACGAACGCACACGACTCAGTCCTGTCAACTGGCACCAGGTGGCGCTACGCGTCCACTCGCTTTACTTTTGAGAGGTCGCAAAACTCAATGAAATAAACAGTTCCACAAATGGAAAGAACTCTCACAACAGGAAATTGAAATTTCCGCCTGGCTGCGTTTTACCCCCCACCCAGTCAAATATCTCTCAACTAAGGTGACGTCATCTGGAGAGAGAAAAAATCCTCACCTTGACCACGTCGTCGTTGACGTGCTTCGGATCTCGGTTGACCAGGTCGATCTCTTTGGTGTGCACGTCGTCCATCATGGACTTCTCGTTGAGGCTGTCGTTGTCCATGTCGCCGTCCGGCTTCTTGTTGTTTGGCTTGTAAATGTTGCCTTGCTTGCGGATGAAGGGCGAGTGCACAAACTCCTGCGCGAGACGGAGAGGGAGTGAGGGACGACGGCGAGGAGGACGGAGTGAGAGAGTGCAGTGCAGTGGAGTGGCTGCACGGGGTGGAGCGCAGCCACACCCCTCAAAACAGCCGCAAGGGGTCCTCACCTCCTCTCTCACTTGCGGCTTGGACGCACGCTGCCCGTGCGTAATTACGCACCGGGAAACACTGCCAGCGCGCACAAACCCACTTTTAACCAGCGTGTAATGTATCTTCCACAACAGGGGTGCTCAAATATTTTTTTTCCAGGGGGAGAAATGTTTCCAAGGACCTCGTTCATTATCCTAACTGCTCCACATAAACCCCCAAATCACATAGCAATTACCAAATAGCCTAGTTTGGAGAATTGTGATGTTCCGATAACAAATTCAGAGCATTTTTTTTTATTCTTTACAGGAAGAACGTTTCAAGAATCAAAAGATACAACGAAAAAGGTTTTGTAAAATAAAATCAGGAACATTATATTAAAACATTGCAAGTAGAATAAAGTACAACGATGTCGCTTGCTTTTTTTGATGATGTAAATTCAGATGGTTAAAATGTCCGAAAAGTCCCACAGAAATATTTTTTATGTCATGAAAATGTAGTAATTGTTTTTAATTCTGAATATTTGCAAGGACAATCATGCTTTTTTTTGCAATAAAAAGTCAGAATCCATACAAAAATAGTCATATTTTTCATGATGATATGAATTTGCTAGTGAATCATTATAACTAGAGGTACACAGGCTCCCTCTAGTGGCATAGTATATAAAGACTCACTGAAAGAAATGTTTGAACTGTGCGTAACGTTAAAGAGCCTTTAACATTTGTGTTACCCACTACCGTGCATTTGTTCCGTGCAGTTCAGTTGTATTTAACTTTTGAGAGCAGTGTTTGTTTTCAAGCACTCGGTTACATTTCTAACCTGTGTGCTGCATTTTAATTTCCATCACAAGTTAAGTACTGTTTTCGATTTTGACAATATTCAAGCAGTGTTTAAAGTTCAAACTTTGAATGAAGTCACATTGGAACCCATGAATATTCCATCACATTTTTTAGGAATAAATCCAGTCTCATTTTTTTTATGAACACTTGGGCCCACTACGCCACTGTGATTCTCAAACTAGCGTCATGACCAACATGAAAATGCGGTCCCGTAGTAAGCCTAAGTGCTCAGCATAGATGAAGAATTCATATTTTTAAAAAGCAAACTTATTGTAAACCACTGCAACATTGTGCAGATTGAATATTAACATTGCACTCACATAAAGGAGGGGGGGGGGTCTTAAACAATGACTCAGTTGAGATATATTGAACATGAAAGTGAAATAAATTAGTTTTTAATCACCAAACTTTCTTCAACACAATTTTTTTAACCTATAAGTTAAAGGCATCTAAACTGTATGTATTCGAAAGAAAATGTACCCACTCATGATATACATTGACCACACTTTGAGAATCACTGATCTAGACGGTATTTAAACAAAGAAAACAACAACAACAACAACAAATCAGGCATAATTGTGCATACAAATGCTCCCAAGAAGTGCTCCAAAAGCACGTGGTTAAAAAGCAGCTCGTGACCGCTGCTGGTGGCGCCAGTGCAAGTTGGAAAGTGATGTCATCAGGCGTGCAAGTGTGTGTCTGTATGCGAGCGAGCGAATTGAATTTATTTTTAAAAAGCGATTACAGCGTGCCGAATAGGCGTCTTTACGCACGGAAAGTCCACACGTAAAAAAATAAATAAAAAATCCAAAGTGGTGATGAAATCTTGCACTCTCGTGAATGCACGGTGCTCCAAATTCAATCAGCTGGTGCGAGCGAACCGGGGCGCACACAAACGGAAAAAAAAGGCAACGCAAACATGCCCCCCCCCCCACCCTCCCCCTCACACACACACACACACACATACACACACAATAGCCTACTGATGTACCTCCTCTGGTTCGGTGCTCTTCAGTCCTCCTGCCATGATGTGGTCCTTCTAGCGACAAAATAGGAATCCGGTAGGCAGTAGGCGTGGAGCTAGATTGGGTAAAGAGAAAGTAGGTGTGTGCGTGGGGGCTCCCCACGGTTATTTATTCCCGACCTTCCCCTCACTGAACATAATTTGAATGGGATTGCAGGAAGCTTTCAGATCAGGCTGCAGGAGGGACTGTTAAAAAAGTGCGTGTGCGTGTGCAGGGTAAGAGAAGTGCTGGTTTGGCGTGGAATGACTTGCATGCTACAGGCAGAATACAAGCGGGTTCTTGTTGGCCAAGAAGTGGGCGTTAATTGGGACAGACAAGGTGTTTATATACGCACCGTTCAGCACAAGACAGATCACGTGGGGCCAACACTTTGCTGCATCGACCAAATGGGGCAGGCGTCGGGGGAGACTGCCATGAATAAACGTTTACCAAGCTACATTAGGGCTGCATTCAACAAAAAAATGAGTACCCAGCTCATAATTCAATTTAGTTGTATGTCAAAGCAATTATCCCGATGGAAAGGGCTCAGGTAACGACCAATCATGGCTCGGTTTGCGAAAGTCACCTGACCAAAGCCCACCCCCAACTCCCCCCCATAACACGAGCCGTGATTGGTTGTCACCTGAGCCCTTGGTGTGTGATGTCATTTTCATGCGACGGGAAGTGGCAAAATGAGAATATTGATCTATAAAGTTCAAGAAAATAATCCATATTAAAAGCAGCATTGTTACAAAAATGGGAAAATTCGCTAAACTCATTATATTTACAATAAAACGTTTAAACCAAGTGTTTTTTAATATTATGAGAATAAAATCAGAATGTTACAAAATATAGATAATTTTCTATTGGGAAGGGGGCAAAATGAAACTTGGAAAAAAATATGCGAAAAATGTTCATTACGCTTACAAGTAAGGTCATGTCATCAGCTGCAGCTGTTGTGAAAGCGCGATATAAATCAGGATGTGTTGTATTGTATTCGTAGGGGAAAAAAAGGGGAAATGAATAGCATGCTGTATGTATGACAAGTCACTCATGAGAAGATAGAATAACAATCTTTATTGATATTAGTTTGATATTCTGAATCAAAGAAAAACAAACAGCCAGTGAAAGTGGGACAAGCTTGCGTCTTTTCCCCCCGTTCGTCTTACAATATTTATACAATCAACATAACATGACTGCAATTGTCTCGCTCATCTTCATTAGAAGATATCGCGTGGACACAAGTATTGGGACACCCAATTGTTTTGTCCCTATTTTAATACAAAGTCAAACTACATGAAAACAACAAAATCTGGGATCCAAACAGTTGAAGTGAGCACAAATTGAACATGTTTAGTGTCGAGAGGTTTTTACTTGTAAATTGACTTATTTTGTCAAGATATAATTTTATCGTATGAGAATTACATCATATGTTACCTAGTCGTAATATCATGATGAAAGTCAACGTTTCAAGGCTTCCTAATTCTGACAATTGTTTTTTACAGTTAAGCATAACTACCTCGTGTTCTCCTAGGCGTTGGAGTTTTTCCAAAACTCGACCAGAAAAAGGACTTTATTCCTGTAATAAAATGCCTTTGCTTCTAAATAGTAAACGCTGACTTTATTCTTGCAGGGATGTCCAATATTTATGTGGCTATGTCATATAAATATAGCTAGCTTAGTAGCACAATTGCCGAAAAGCAACTTCAGTATGCAATGTGGCTCACGATATGAAGGTATGCACTTGTTAAAATGATACCACATAATAAAGGGTTACAAATTATTTTGTGGACCCCAAGCTATGGCTCATGGACCTTGGTGGAACCCTTTCTGCCATTGTCCTCAAAGCAACATCTCCACAGAGACTCCATCTTGTGTGGGTCTTCGCCCAGTCGGGATTTATTGCTCCACATGTTGGACGTGGACGGTGGACAAGCTCCGGCCCAGGCTGCGAAAGAACGGCATGACAAACGTGTCCGTCAGGCTCCTCCACACCACCTGCAGAGACGGCAGCACCACCATGAAGCTCCGGATGCTCGGCATCACCAGCCTGCGAGAGGCCCAAAAATTCAAAATGGTTACGACAGGGGATACAAGATGTTGACTGTTGTCAGTAAAATGCATAACCATCATCAAGTTTAGTTAATATTTGACCAACTATTGGTGTGCTAAACGGTTGAGCTACACTAGCTAGCTTAGCCTCACCGTTCACACAGCTAGCTTACTGGCATTGAACAAACAAAATTTTGAATAGCATCCGACATAAGACAGCAGAGATTCAAATTCAAAATTGATTGAGTTGGCTTGAGACTGTCAAAGCAAAAATCTGTTGATTTTGAACTTGGACTTGGACTTCGGCCGCTCCAACGCCTGAAATTTGCTTCCCATCTCCCCCGCAGGAACTTCCTGCCCCCAACATGGCCGCCAAGGGACTGAAAAATGTCCCACTTCCATGTCGAATAGCATGTTAAGCAACTTTTCCGTTCCCGGCCCCACCCCCCCCGCTCTGTGGTACTTTTTTGGGGGGGCACACGTTTGCGCCAACTTTCCTAGGGCTCACTTTTTGGCACGTGACGACAAGTGTTTCCCACGAACGAGCGTTCTCTTTGGGTTAGGTCGTTTGCTCATTAGCTTGCCGCTGAACAGTATCCAGGTGGCTCGTGTGATGATGTAATCAGTCGGAAAAACCCCCCCACAACTCATGATCCTAATACGCGTAGAGAGAGAAGGGCTCACTACTTTGTAAAGTGACATAATCTGTATAAATATCTTGTGTCAATGTTTGCCTTAGGAGCTTGTGCAAACATCCCATAATAGTCTGCTGGGCTCTTTAAAGCTCACTTTCATTTCTGAGTACGCATATTTCAGCATTTATTTTTAACACAAATGACAACTTTAAGCGGATGAGCTTAGCATCAACTATTGTAAATTCATCAATTTTTCTGACAACTTTATTCTTGAAAATTTCTGATTTTATTTTGTAGTATTATCATACAACTTTATTCTCATAAATGCATACTTTTTTCCTGAAAATATTTCCATTTTATTCTCTTTTTAATACAAATCTTTTTCAAAAAGTATTACAATTTTATTCTTGTAAATTTACAATTTCTTCCTCACACTAATATGATCATAAAATTCTTGTAAAATTTGAACTTTATTCTTATAATATTAGACATTTTTCTGGTAATGTTAAAATTTTTTAACATAACCAGAAAATTTAACATTCGCATAAAATGACATTTTTCTTTTACTTTAAAGTTTTTAATTTTTAGTTTTATTTTTCTTTATAAATTGTTGAAATCACTGCTATTTTTGTGCAACATTTCAACATTGTTCTTGTAAAATTACAACTTTATTCTCGTGATGTCACAACATTTTGGCACACGACGAGTTTCCTCTCTTAATATTACAACTTTTGTCTCACTATAATGTTACAGCCAGTTCTCATAATTTGACAATTTTGGTCAGTGTGGTCACATGATATCTAGGCCTGCTAACTTCCTGATTATATTTTTGGTCTCTAAAGCCACAGAAAAAGCACAGATTCAATCGTGAGGATCCCATACCAAATGTGTATGAGGCTGAGCACAGCGAAAACGAGTCCGAGGAGAAAGGCAAGGGGCACGGCCAGCAGCGCCCCGAGAAGCCGGTAGAGGCCCAACTTGACCACCTCAAATGTGGCGTGGCTGCAAATCCACACCCCGTCCACGGTCCGAGCGGACTCCGGCTCAGCGATGACATCTTCAAAGCCCACCTAATGGGGAAAAAACAAAAACAGGAACAAGTCAGTCGTCGCTACTTTTACCGAAGTCTAATTGTGACTTGAAAACAATGTGAGTTTGACATGATTTACATAATAAGAAAAATACAATCTTTTCTCAATTTTTTTCAGCATCTTAATTGGTAAGATGTATTATAAAATGGAAGCGTAACATGTATAGAAAACATTGTACATATTGCTGGAATATATGTTAGATACACAAGATACACATATGTGCCATTAAGAGGGTCCCTATACTATAAAATATCCTAGAAAAATGTATTGACAGTGAAAAATGACAATCATCTGCATCAAACGGACTGATAAATAGTGTTTACAGTACAATCTTGCATTTTAATTAGCAAAATATAAAATTGCATATATATATATATATATATAAAAACAGAAATGTTTGTGCGCATTTGTATTTGGCAAATATATGAAGGAATCCTGCAGAAAGTGACAATTCTCCTTTTTTTCCAGAATATATTTTTCTTTGAAAAATAGTGGAACACGAAATGTAATATACAATATAAAATTCTCCCGATAGGGGCTACTAAATAATAATAATAATTGTTATCATTATTATTATTATATTATAGTTATTGTTATCATTATTATTAAATAATACAATTTGCCACCAAAGACACCGGCTCTATTTTTCTTGGCTAAAATATTCAAATATGGTATGATATGGTCTATCATCTTGAATGAAAGACTTTATGGAAGCCCACCTGACTTGAACCAAAACGAAACAAGACCGATGGTAAAAACGTCACGTAAGTCCACCTGACCTGACCCGAAAGGAAACAAGACCGAAGTGATCGATGACGTCACTTTCCTTGACTTCCGCGTCCGGGCTAGAAAACAATCGGAGGCAGGGTTCTTTTTTTCCTTTTACCTTGAGGTGAGCGTTGACGTCGTCGGGGTCTCGGACTTCGTGCGGAGACGCGAACACGTGCCCCTTCCGTGACAGGATGGGTTCGATAGACCTGCTGAACTCGTCCTCGTCCATGACGATGCTCGTGTCCGACTTCTCCTTCTCCACACCCATGGTCACCAGTTACTGTTGGACTTGTGGTTCTGGTTCGAGTGCGCAGTCGGCGAGCCGCCCCGCTCGTGTGCAGCAGCAGCAGCAGCAGCAGCAGGCAGGCAGGCAGGCAGGCAAGGCAGCACCCCGCCCCGCAGACTTGGAAGCAGCGTGGGGTCGACGGCGCCACAACACGCTTCTGTGCATGTGCAGTCACGGAACGACCACTGCCGGCTAAAATGACCTCCTCATACTTTGTACTTCATAAAACTTGAAGAATGCTTTTTTTTGACACATTTAAATTTGTTTTTAAATTATGTCATGTTTCACTTTCAATAACATTTTCTTTGTCAATACAAATATAAATGAGAACAGAACAATTGGCTATTCCAGTTCAATATATGGAAAAAAATATCAATAAAAAAACTTAAATATGATATCGTTTTATATATCACATGGCACATACACCATTGTAGTGCAAAATAACAAAAATCTTTTGATATTCAAGTTTTGAAATTACAAATTTATATTTTTTTACTTAAAATATTTTTTTACTCGTTATTTTTCTGATTATATGAAAACACTAGGCGGCCCGGTAGTCCAGTGGTTAGCACGTCGGCTTCACGGTGCAGAGGTACCGGGTTCGATTCCAGCTCCGGCCTCCCTGTGTGGAGTTTGCATGTTCTCCCCGGGCCTGCGTGGGTTTTCTCCGGGTGCTCCGGTTTCCTCCCACATTCCAAAAAACATGCATGTCAGGCTGATTGGACGCTCTAAAATTGTCCCTAGGTGTGAGTGTGGGCGTGGATGGTTGTTCGTCTCTGTGTGCCCTGCGATTGGCTGGCAACTGATTCAGGGTGTCCCCCCGCCTACTGCCCGGAGATGGCTGGGATAGGCTCCAGCACCCCCCGCGACCCTAGTGAGGATCAAGCGGTTTGGAAAATGGATGGATGGATGAAAACACTATCCTTGTAATATCGCGATTTTCCCCTGATGAAAATATGCCTTGATTATCTAACTTTTTAAAAATATTACAGCTTCTTTAAATATGACCTGATTTTCTATTACTTGTTTCTTGTAAAAAAAATAATAAACTCTATTATCATAAAGTTGCAATGTCATTCTCTTAAAATTGTCATTTTATACTTGGCCTACCAATGTGAGTGTTGTACACCTAAGCAGAAATGCATCAGCAAAACAGCCATCGGCATCAACCCGGGGCGAATGGAAAAGGAACAATAGAAGAACACAATCCTCCTGGATTAACCCGCAAAACACATTTGTGACACAACAGAATGTGAGCGCAGTGTGTGGTGTGCCCCCTTTCGCTATCTGTTCAAAAACTGCCCGAAAACTCTTTTTAAAACGTCACCAGGAATCAAGTGCAAGTCTGACCTGAAATACTGAAATCTCGTTCCATTTATTGAAGCAAGAAAAAAATAATAATAATAAAAAGACGCTTAAGAGACAGATTTCTTTTTCACAAAGTATAATAAGCGATTTGGATAATGGAAGCATGGATCGTACTTACACATAATTTTACAGTAATGTGAACATTTTGGGATCTTCCTCACCAGTATCGTATGGCTAAATTGACGATTTAAATACAGGGTGCACATGTTTTTACATAAATAAGAATGAAATTGGAATTTACTCTAATTGGAGCTTGGGAACGGATTAAACTCATTTACATTATTTCCTATGGGACAAATTGTTTCGGAGGTCGAACAAATCGGATTTTCAACGGTTCAAAAGAACAAATTATGTTCGAATTCTGAGGTTCCACTCTATGTGAAATATCGCTTAACTTAGAATTTTATTGTGAAAATTTGGAAATTCTTCATCCTGTAATGTGCTCAAAATGGAAATTCTCATCCGAGTGGTTCTCGTCCAAGTGATAAAGTTCCCATCATGGGAAAAAAATGTACAAGTGTAACCCAATTACTTAAAAGAAGTGCTTGTGTATCATTGTAAACCAATAGGGTTCATTAAATGCATGCGATCTGAGTGGGGAATGTGCAAATATGACTCTGGATGTTTCAAATCGACAATACTATACATCATTCTAGACCAGGGGTGGGCAAACGTTTTGGCTCGGGGGCTGCATTGACTTTTAAAATTTGACAGAAGGGCCAGGTCAGCATGAGCTATGGTACATTAAAAAAAAACTGCATTTGTTGACAGTCCATATCAAACATCAACAGAACAAAAGCATGAACGTACTGTATTAATACTTTTTTAAAATGACAAAAGTGTTGTTGATGACCTATTTTAGCCTGTGCATTTCTGCAGATGGGTTGTGATCAGACCAGTAGAAGTAGAGCGATACAGAGGTCCTAGGTGGTCGAAAAGATCCCCCCCCCCCTCCCTGTGTTCTGCAACTTCAAGTCAATGCGCCACCTGGCGGTGAAATGCCTGTCATTACAAGTCCAATTGAAACGAATGCAATCATTCACATCGAACCTTAATTGTAGACCGACCTTCGGCGGGCCGGATTATAAAGACCAACGGGTCGGATTCGGCCCGCGGGCCGTAGTTTGCCCACCACTGTTCTAGACAAATCGGCTTCTTTTCTTAAAGGGCCGGTGCAGTGCGCAGTGTGACAGAAGTGAAGGTGAAGATGTTCTGGCAACACAAACACATTTTTGGGTGTCACTTTTGCGTCCACCATCAGCTGGAAAGAGCCTCTTTCACACAGGTATCACACAAAATTGTCACGTCTGTTTGTTTCACACAGAAATCCAAATTGCTGCATCAGAGTGTCATTAGTCACATCTGCCCTTTGCACCAAACCTAAGAAATTACGAATTGTATCTTTTACAGGCAGCCTCCAAGCCTCTTTCACACTGAGAAGTTGCACAAGCATTCAGAGACAATTGCTTTCAGAGTCTGGTGTTAAACTTTGCACTTCTGTCTTATGCAGGCGCCATCCCGCCTCTGCTATAACACCGAGTCCACTTAGTTCCACAATCGCTTTTGACACACTTGATGTCCAGCCAGTCAAGGCCAATGACTTGAATTTTCACAACAGCTTGAACTTCATCACAAATTGCTAGCCAAAATGCTAACAACAAGTATTTCTAGAGGGAATTCACACATACAACACTTAATTTATAATATAAACTACGTGTCAAAGTAGTTGACTCACACTTTACGTAGCTTCGCCCCTGAAGTACACACGTGCCTCAACCAGGAAATACAGTGGCCTTGAAGCGACAATGTCCAGAAAACTCAACAAAAAACATTGTATACTATTACTGCTTTTAGGCTGTGAAACTGACTTGCATTTAGTCATTTTAAAAGGTAGTTTTTCCCCTCACATAAATATGAATCCAAACTGTGTGTCAAAAAGAAAGTGCTTTTAAATTCTTTAGCTTAGCTCCAAAGGTTCTGCCTTAACTAGGATGTAAGGTGGCCTGAGAGGGACATAAATAGCGCAGCAAAAAGAAACAGGATATTTAACGCTATGTAATCGTTATATGTTGTTAGTTCGCTAACAAATGCTAACATTATGCTGTATTAAAAGACAATTTGCTACATGTGTTTTCATAGTTTATACCCTCAAGTTGAATTACTATATAACCAAGGAAGTACGGTGGCCTTCCGAGATCAAAAGTGTTCAGGAAAAAAAAAAGATGTTAAAAATCCTAATAAATACTCTGCTATGCTATGTTAGCTCTCAAAACATAAATGTAACAAAACATTATGCCAGTGGCAGAGGAAATATCACCCGTCAATTACTTCACGAACATCTTATTTAGTTTCAGACCCTAAAATCTAAAATCGGTATGTGCCTGAACCAGGAAGTACGGTGGCCTTTTAGAGGCAAAAATGACTAGCAAAAGACAACAGGCACACTTTCTGTCTTCTCCAAAGCACCCAATGTGTTAAACTAATAATAATACTGTGTAATGCAAAGCTTTTTTTGCTCGTTAGCTAAAATGTTCTTGCCAAACTACTGAAAACTAGCAAACGAGGCTATGTTTGTGCTAGGTTAGAGTAATAGTAATGTAAAAAATTGTGCCATCTATTGACCCACTTCCTCTGCAATCCGTATGCTAAAATATTAGCGTCACGGTTTATTCATGTGACTTGTGTGACACTGCTTCTGAATTCTCGGTAAAATATATTGCAAAAGGGATTTTTGAAGCTGTGGAGGCTTGTTTGCATGGCGAAGACGTTCCTCAGCTGGCGTGCCGCAACCCGTCTAATCAGTCAGTCAGTCCTCGTGGTGGCTTTTCATGGCCCCGGGACACATGCATTTACCTTCATCATCACCTTTTAAGCTTCTCTGATGGGCCACGCTCATAAATGTTTGTCCTAAAGATCAATTATGACGTTTTATTAGCTTGTGTTTATGCTCGTTTGCCTGTTGTTGTTGTTTTTTTTCTTTTGAAACTTTTAGAGACTGTCTGTGTTGTAGCAACCCAATTAGGAAACCAAATCCTGTGACCTGAATTCCTCTACATTCTTGAAAAAGTATTTTTTTTTTTTTGAACAGCGTTATACTGTCTGGATATGCAATCCTGTAGCGTTGCACCATTTTGACACTACTTAAGTTACAATCAAGCGAAATCGATTTTTAAAAAAATCATTTTACAAAACTGAAATGAATGTTTTTTTTTTAAAGCCACTCAAAAAATTACTCAGAAAAAAAAAGTGATTCATGTGAATTCAATATGCACAATCTAGCTGACTGGAAAAAAAACCAGAATAATTATCAGGCCACAAAACATCATGGAATAATTCATGTAATTCTGAAAACAATTATTGAATTGATGAAATCAATGATCATATGGACAATCCTGTCAGGTAGCAGCAGCAAATGTATTTGGACCAGTAAAGTTATTTGGACAATACAGTATAGCACCAGGGTACAACCACGTGTTGGATGTGTCATTATCATCTGTCACTCAACTCCTTTTTCCATCAAAACCTTCATGCATCCTTCACGGCTTACTCACTGCATTCCTCATCCTGAAGCGCACACGTACACACTCATCCACTCACACACACACACACACACACATACAGTTGTTGCAGAAGACTGTTCAAAGATGTTCTTGGTTGGCCCTGCTTCACTCAGCCCGGGGCAGGCACAGGAATGCGTTCAGAGCCTGCCTGGTTCTCTCTTGGCAACAACAGCATGGGTGTGTGTGTGTGTGCAGAACGAGCCTCTCGGTGGAATGTTCAGCTTCACGCAAAATAATAACTTGAAGTGGAGAGAAAATCAGAAATATATAGATGAGGATAAATGTGCTGTGCACACATAGACGAACGCACACACGCGCGCAAACACACGCACACTTACACACAAAAGTAACTGATGCGCACACAAGTAACCCACACAGTCACACACAAGCAATCCCAAACACAGTCCACAAACACACAATTATTTCCCACTGCGCTCGTGCACGTACAAGTAACCCCCACACAATGCATGGACACACACACAAGTAAATTTCACCTGCCACACATTTACACTCACACAGATTACCCCCCACACATAAGTAACTCACACACACACACACACACACACGGTTATTGGCTGAGGTTGGTGGGGGGCACCATTGTCACGGTCATCACCATGATGGTAAACATCCTGTGTTCGCTGAGTGCGCAAGCACACACACACACGCACACACACACACACACGCACCCCTGTTCAGGTAACACACACACAAAACCACTCTAATAACACAAACTCCGCCCCCAACATGTTCGTACGTTACCCAACACCACCCTCCCCTCTACTAATGCACCAGTAAGGCCCTCACACAGGTAACTCACCCACGCAAAGTGACCCCCCCTCCCCATGCTCCCAATACCTGCACATGTACACTCTCATGCACGTACGCTTTCAGGCGCACACACAGGCAAAGTAGTTTTCCACCGGACTCCCATCCAGGCCGGTGAATGCTGCTTTCACTTGCACGCCTGGAACCGTCTCCAAGGAGTACAAGGCTTCTTTTAAGGCTCCAGTAAAACCTGTGGACGTGCTTCTGAAGCCTCCAGAGCCTGGAAGAAAAAGGGCGAGTGTGCCCAAATATGGGGGAAAAAAATTGCACCAGTGACTCTATTTTTCCCGACAAATTTGATTTGGATTGGGATATTTTTGGTGTTTTGGAACTTTGCTGGTGGGTCACCATGGCAACGTTGGGACAAGAATGCGATTCCTGTTAGCACGAGCTGGGCTGTGGAATCTCCTGGTGAGGGAGTGGTGGCCATCTTCTGCTCCTCCCAGCAGGCCGCGGGGTCTCCCTGGATAAAAATGTCCTGACTTGCTCTGTAATTTGGAGTCATCGTTCCGCACGCACACACTCACTTGCTCACACGCGTGCATTTCTGCGCACGCACTCACTCACGCACACGCGGTCTTACATTACTTGTTCACCCACACACAGTCATATACACTCGTTCACAGACATTAACCCCCTCACCCCCTCCACACACACACACACACACACGTGCATACTTTTAACAATTACTTGTACACACACACACACACACTTATTTTACGACCCACAAATGCTCACACAACTCTCTCAATGACACATAAACTCTCACATGTTGTACACTCACTCACACACTTTTTCTCGTGCATGTGCACGCTCGCTCACAGATAGACACACTCACTTGGAGTTTATCTAGGAGGTTTTTTTTCCAAAATAGCGCACCATACACTTTGTACACACAATACTTTTGTCCATTTGCTTCATTTCTGTGCCAGAGTCAAAGAAGTGTCCCAATATATTTGTCCCCATATTGCAGATTTCCAATCATTCCCACACTTAGTGTCTTGGTACTAATTCCTCAGTAAGGCCGCGAGTCGCCTAGGGAGTGTTTTTTTATTTTCTTTTTAAAATTTTATTATGGCGCTGCAAGTCTCCAAGGAAGCGTCTCCAAGGTTTCCGTCCTGCCGGTTCGCTGCCTTATTTGGAGCGAGCCCTTTCTGAACGGGCGCCAGGAAAGTGTGCGTCCCCCCCCCACCCCCCGACTTGACCGGGATGCTGGGAAGAAGGCGAGCGAGGGTGCGAGAGAGGAGAGCGCTATTTATAAACCATGATACACCGGAACGTGTCTAACAAAGAAGAAGGAAGAAGGTAACCTCTATACTTTCGCATAGGAAATGATGGGAATCAAACTGTGGCCTTCATAGAATTGTATTTAAGTGTGCTAGGAATGTTTAAATCACATTTCAACGTGTTTAAATTTAACAGTATAAAACGCAGGTGTCAAACTTGGGTCCTCGAGGGCCGTTTTCCTGAATGAGCTTGTGTTGCAGCAGGGAGAGATGGAAAACAGAGCTCGCCGCTAAATGAGTAAGAATCAATGAGGCTAACAAGTGTAAATGGTGACATTCCCCACTTGACAACGGTGATGTTATCACTGTTGGCATTGCGATCGTTGATGTCAGACCGGTGCTTGCCTGGGGTTCCGCGATAAAGCCTCCAGTTGCAACAATGACAACAAAGCTCACACTTCCTGTTTGCTAACATCAATTAGCCGGGTCATTAGCGCACAAAAAAGCCAAACACGCACACTGTCGTTATCTGAGCCACGACACACTTCCTGGAAGCTGTGTGTGTGTGTGTGTGTGTGTGTGTGTGTGTGTGTGTGTGTGTGTGTGTGTGTGTGTGTGTGTGTGTGTGTGTGTGTGTGTGTGTGAGTGCATGTGTGAATTCCTGCAGTGTGAGCTCATCACATGGAGTGGCCATGCTTTTTTTGTCAACATTAAGTATTTGATACCTTTATTTTATTGAATCAGGGGCGGCCTGGTGGTCCAGTGGTTAGTGTGTGGACCTCGCAGTGCAGAGGTACCGGGTTCAATTCCAGCTCCAGCCTCTCTGTGTGGAGTTTGCATGTTCTGCGTGGGTTTTCTCCGGGTACTCTGGTTTCCTCGCACATCCTGTGAATGTAAATCCTTTTATTTATTCAGAGTTGGTAAGCAAATGACGCTCATGCTTTTGTTGAATCAGTCAGCGTAAATCGCACGTCGTCAATTTTTTTTGAATTACCTGCGTCAAATTGGAATGTTCATGCCCTTATTTGGTTGTTATAAGCACGATAAAGTGTGAATGTTTAGACTTTTATTTTGTAGAAATTGACAAAATCATTATGTTTATACTTTTATTTTGTTGAATCAGGCATCCTAATGGGGAATATTTATGTGTTTGTTTGATTGAAAGGAGCTACTCGTGCATTTTGGCCGAATCTGTCATCTCGCCTACCAGATAATCGAGTTGCATGGTGCTCACTATTCGGCAGATGCGAGCATGTACAGTATTTCGCATGACTGGCTCGTATGGCGGTGATGCTTTTATTTTGCAGCCACGGTGGTGATGTTTTCAGGAGCTCTTTGGTGGACCTGATGACTTTTGAACAGAGTCAAGTGTAAGCTCAGAAGTCATCCTCCTCTTCCTCCTCCACATGCTTGTGAGCAACATTCCCGAGAAAAGAGGAGGCGACCTCTCCCTTGTTGTTCTTAACTCAATGTGGGAGACCTGCTGGGTGCGCCCTCCAAACATCTGTTGGAGCACCTGTCAAATACTGAGCAGCACATAACTGATAGTCATGCAAATCTGGCAAATAGTGAGCGCCATGGAACGACATGACTTGAAATGTAAATATCCTTCCATCCATTTTCAGCACCCCTATCCCGACAATTTAGAGTGTCCAATCAGCCTCCCATGCATGTTTTTGGAATGTGGGAGGAAACCGGAGAACCCAGAGAAAACCCACGCAGGCCCGGGGAGAACATGCAAACTCCACACAGGGAGGCCGGAGCCGGGATGGAACCCACGACCTCTGCACTGTGAGGTCAACGCGCTAACCACTGGATGGTAGCTGTTCAACAATATAAAAACATGAACGTCTTCATTGCACCTAAATCAACAAAATAAAACAACCAGACATTCTGAGTGCTGATTCCACAAAATAAAAGCATGAACATTTCCCGTTCACAAAGAGTAAATCTCCAAAATATCAGCATCAGTATCCCCTTTACCGTCCCCGATTCAACAAAATAAAAGCCCAATCATTATGTTACAATTTCGATGCAATCAAAGTCTGAACATTCAGACTTGTTTGTTTGTTTATTGAACATAAAACATATATACAGTAATAATTTGACAGAAAATAAGGTAGATAAAAAAAGTAAAAAGAAAGAAATCAATCTTCATTCAACACAGTTAATATGTTCAAGGCAGTAGGAAGAAGTAAAAAACTTATCTAGTCCTACCCCGTTATGTGATTGTATCTATCCATCCATCCATTTTCCGAACCGCTTGATCCTCACTAGGGTCGCGGGGGGTGCTGGAGCCCATCCCAGCCGTCTTCGGGCAGTAGGCGGGGGACACCCTGAATCAGTTGCCAGCCAATCGCAGGGCACACAGAGACGAACAACCATCCACGCCCACACTCACACCTAGGGACAATTTAGAGCGTCCAATCAGCCTGACATGCACGTTTTTTTGGAATGTGGGAGGAAACCGGAGCACCCGGAGAAAACCCACGCAGGCCCGGGGAGAACATGCAAACTCCACACAGGGAGGCCGGAGCTGGAATCGAACCCGGTACCTCTGCACTGTGAAGCCGACGTGCTAACCACTGGACTACCGGGCCGCCCACCGATTGTATCTAATAAATCATTTTTATATCAATCAGAAAAGAAAAAAGTAAGAAGAAAGAAGTCTCCATTAAGGCTCATACTTTACCCTTAACCGTGATATTTGTACAACTTTTGGTTTGTATCGGGATTATATACTTCCGCACCCTGACACTCTTGTGTCAATTTTCTCTTGTATTCATAATGGATATTTATATACCTTTCTCTATTTATCAACTTAGTTCTGATTTATCATTATATTTAATGTTTTGAATTGATCATTTTAACTCTGATTGATGTAGGTTGTTTGTACTATTTTTTTGAATTTGTTTTTGAACTCAGCAAGCGATTTACTCATTTTCGGGTCCGTTTCGAGATTATTCCACAGATTAACACCTTTGATAGATACGCTTCTTTGCTTGATGTTTGTTCTTGTTTTGAGTTTTTTGAATCAGTTGGTACCTCTTAAATCATAGCTGCTTTCTCGAATTTCGAAAAACTTCTGAATGTTTTGGCAGAGCAGGTTATCGTGTGCTTTGTACATTAATTGGGCGATTTTAAAGTCAACCAGGTCATAAAATTTCATCGTATTTAATTTGATAAATAGTGCATTTGTGGGTTCCGTATATTTTGATCTATTAATAATTCGAATTGCTTTTTTTTGTAGGTTGAGAATAGGGAGTGTGTTTGTTTTGCAGGCATTTCCCCATATTTCCACACAGTAGGTCATATATGGTAATAATAATGAAGTGTATAATGTGTACAAAGATCTCTTATTTAGCACTTCCTTGGTTTTGTAGAGGATCCCTACGGTTTTGGCTATTTTTCTTTTTACGTTATCGATATGTGGCTTCCAACATAGTTTTGAGTCTATTACTAATCCGAGAAACTTGGTTTCATACGCTCTTTCTATCTCAATTGAGTTTACCATAATTTTAGCTTGGTGTTTGATTGGTCTTGTGCCAAAAACAATTAACTTCCATTTTTTCAGGTCAAGTGACAATTTATTTCTGTCGAACCAGTTTTTTAATTTGTTTAATTCGTTTTCTACGGTTGTCAGGAGCTGTTTCAGATTTATTCCAGAACAGTAGACTTCACGGTGAGCGACCGAATAAAAGTATGAACATTCAGACTGCAATCTCCGATTCGAGAAAAAGCATGCACATATCCACTTTACAATGAGAACTTGAACAAAATAAAAGTTTGCGCATCTCCGCTTCATCGTGACTGCTTCAACAAAAAGAAAGGTGCTCTTGCTGATCCGTCTCTTCCTGTATTTGGACACCACTCCTCTCTTACATGAAGTAGTGCAAACTTTCACTCCTTCCTGTTCTTTTTCAACTTCACTTGGATGCTCCGTTTGTGTTCAACGACTAAACAAAGCTCTCCGGGGTTGGAGAGCGGCCCGACCACTCAATATTTCACATTTAACACACTTTCTCCTCTCCAGTCCCCCACCAAAAAAAAAACCCCAACAACAAAAAACAGTCATCATGCAACTTTCCTCTCAGTGACTCACTCTTGCCTTTTGCGCACGTGACTTTTACGTACTTGTACATACGTTGACCGACTATTTATTTAGTCTGCCCAACTTGAAGAGTAACACCAAAGTGATGCCACACACACACACACGCACACACACATTCCCCTCAGCTGACGTCAGTGGGAACGCTCCAGGCTTATGTCTCCGCTGCCTACATTTTTTTCTTTTTCATGCCCCCTGACTGGACTATTGTTGTGATGCGGTTGCCACGGTGACTGGATCCAATCACGCATTATGTAAAGGGCCTAAAAAAAAAAAAAAGTCTCCAAAAATGTTTTTGTTATGCTGTATGTTTTTTGACTGAATAAAATTGCACCCAAGAGTCTTGTACTTTATGAAAACAAACACTAATAAATATTAAAACCATGTTAAGAATGAGTCAAATTGTAAATCATGATTCCGTGAATTAGCATTCACATCGTGTGTCTCATGTGCACCCAATGGCCACCAAGGGGAAGTATTGATGATGAACCACAGAAGAAGACGGTCGCAAACTGCAGTAATAGTAGTAAATAGTATACGGCGTGGGTCCCCAAACTACGGCCCGCGGGCCGGATACGGTCCGTCAGCACATTTGGCCCGGCCCTCTAACCCCCCTGTTGTCCTCGGGTCAAAATGACCCATCACTGTGTTAAAAACGCCCCAAAACCCCCCCTAACTGCAAACAGCGGTGTCTACAAGCCTACTGGAACCTACAAAAGGATTATAAGGAAGGAACACAAGAACTTTAAGGGACTGCTCATATGTGTCAGAGAGATTCTGCTCTGACAACTGAGCTGGACTTTTTTCTGTTAAGATTGTGCATGGCACAACAGAAAGTTAATGTTCCATGGCTTTTTTTTTTCTATGAAGAACCCAGAGAGAGTTATTTAGTTATTTATTTCCTGGTTTTTCTGTGAAGAACTCAGAGAGGGTTATTTAGTTATTTATTTCATTAATAGTGTTATTTGTTTCCTGACTTTTTTTCTGTAAAGAACCTGGAAAGGGTTATTTGGTTATGTGTCGCTTTCTGGAAAACAATAAATTTTTTAAGCGATCGTCACACTTTTTCTGTTACAAACTGACACCAGCCCCCCATCAGAGAAGGGAAAAGTTATGTGGCCCTCACAGGAAAAAGTTTGGGGACCCCTGGTATACGGTATGCCTGGAATCATATGGCATAGCTGAATATTTTGTTGTTTAAATACTGCATATACAATCTTTGATTTGAGTTGATTATCTCCGTTATTCTCAACAAGGAGAAAAGTTCAACATTTCCAGAATCATACTTCAAAATGTCACAAATTCATCAAAACGCTTCAGTAAAAATATTTGGACGTGAGGCAATGGGAGTGAAATAAAGCATGATTTCGTCCACCACATGCAAACGGGAATTCTGCCCGCCTTGGAAAGGGGAGAGAGTTTGTCAAACGTTCTGACAGGGAAACCCTCTCATCCCAAGGAATTCCTTCCAAAGCCACACACATACACATCAAGACGTGCATTGACACACACGCTGGCTGACACAATCGCACATCTGCTCCACAACGAGGGAAAACCCTGGGTGAGGCCACGTGGAACATCCAAGTCAGGGATTTCCTCACACGCCCTCGTCCTCGCCGTGTCCCGACTGTTGTGTGTTCCGGAGCCCCCAAGCCTGGGCCTAAAACGACACCCCAGAGAGGGTCCTCTTGGCCCCGCTTGAAGAGGCGAGAATCAGCTGTCCGCTTCCGTCGATTGTTACAACGAGGAAAATACTACCCCGACGAACATCCCAGCTCCCGAAAGCAAAAGGGTGGAATGTTGTGATGCTTGGAAAAAAAAAAAAGTCACAAGAACATCCTCTTGCAAGTGATACGGAGTATCAGAATACAACCATTGTGTGACGCACCGCAACTGGAGATCAGACATCATACAAAAATGACCACATTGATACATATCAATACAATACCAGGATATTTGCCAGTGATCTTGATAAATCTATCAACATTTTACATTCGTATATCCACACAGTATGATGAAATGAAACTGCGTCATGCTATCGCCTCTGTCTTCAACGGAGGAAATACTGTATTTTGAGAGCACCTGAGCGCTGGAATGTCCTGACAGGCCCCAAGGAAAATAGCGAAAACAATGTGTGGAGATGAGATACCGGGCGGGGCTCACACACTTACACAATGGCCACACAGTACGCATCAACACGTACGCTCTCACTCACTCAAACACACATTCCTTGTGAAGCTCCACGGAGCCGCGCTTTGTGAGTTGGCGAGATTTATTGGAGACGTTTGAGAGGCCAGAGTGGATCCCGACTGGAGCACTGAGCCTCCCGTTCATGGGTTTAAGACTTATTATCCTCACTTGGAATGACATGGGAACGGGTACACCACCCTGTTGCCTTCCGTTCGCTGTACAACTCACACTGTAAGAGGGTTTGAACTCGCAAAAACATATTGCAAGCATGTCATGTATGGAATATGCGGTAGGGTATGTATTGTTTTGTCTATGTATGCGAGTGTGCCTTTAAGAGGCGGGGATTGGTCAGGTGGCGTGTGAAGGCCGGTAAGTCAGTATGCGAGTGTCTGGGCGTGAGCTGTGGCCCTCAGCAGGTCTTGTGTGCGTATGCTTTGGGTATGTGAATGCGTTCATTTAATAGCTTTTGGTTCATTGGCGACTGAGGCTCTCCTTACTCACATGCGAGGACATTCCAGTCAGTATACTGTAAAATGCAATTTTTTTTAAAAATGATGGTTTAAAAAAAACACTACAAACATGAACATGGGACAAAGTAGATCTTAATTTGTTTGTGAATGGAAACGTTCATGAACCCAAGCAAATATTCCATGAAAATGAATGGAAACACAATTAATCCGTTTCAGACCCATAACCAAGTCACCTTTGAGAGTTTACCGATCACCACCGAAACCGCTACTGGGCTATTTGTCATCGTTTTCCATACAAATATTCTCCAAGTGTGTAGTAGAGCACGGGCTGTCTCTAGTGGTACATGAAGAATCACTTCATTAAATGTTCAAACGGTGTATAATGTTACAGTAGCCAAACTGCAGCAAGAATGGCAGAACTGCTTCCCGTCATTGCCGCTCTGTGCGTCAACATATCATCCCTAACATGCAACACGCCAGCCATGGTACCAGCTGGAGACAGGAAAGTAAAAAAACAGCCAGCGGGTGTGGTGCTAGGGGGTTCCTGGTGGTCTTGGGAATATCTTCAGTGGGAACACGAAAGAATTTTCCAGCGTTGAACTGGTTACGCCGTGACATCTCCGGATTAGCGGGAGTAAGCGAGTAGCACATTTTCCAAACAGTTCCCTCCTCCCCTTCCACCCAGCGAGTGGAAAAAAACTTCGGATGACTTCACTGCAAAGGTTGTTTTCCTGAGGCAAAGCCTTCACGCGTCAACTATTCTCAAGTGGTAGGGGATCACTTTGTACGTTTGTGCTGGTCACATTGAGGAAAGCGTCAATGAAAGTCTTGTTTTCCAAAGGACTTTTCTTTTTCACCAATTTGGGAGTTGACCCTCTGGAAGGGCGGCTTGGGAATCATATGACCAAGTTGGCACACAATAAGTAGTATTTGGATGGGTTGCATGACTTGAGAATCGATGCAGAGATATGAGATGAATTTATTCCGGGACCATGCTTGGAACACAAAACAATTCACGTGACAAAATTATCTTTCCCCATTGATAAGAATGGAAATGACATTAATCCGTTACGACCTCCACCAAAAAAAAACAATGTTAATAGTTTGTCTCTTAATAATAAAAATAGCACCAGCATACAACTTACCCTTCCTCTAAGTGGAACCCTAACCTTGTGTAAATCTAACCCTGAACTCTACTTCCCCCCCCCATCCTCGTCCGACCCAAAACTGAACCCTCGATTGCGGCTAACATTTGAAGATTTACACTTGGCTTGTTCTCCCACTTCTCACAAAAACATACAAGCTTAGCGAGTGTCGTCTTTGCAGCCGTGCTCCTAAATGTTACAAAAACTCAGCCGCACCATCCTGCCTGCTTGCAGGTATGATAGCGATGCTGCCAGAAAAAGGAGGAGGAGGAGGAGGAGAAGCAAGAGCTGGTTTGCCCAAAAGTCACAAGACATAAACCTGAAAGGCATGCTGAGAATGAAGTAAACAAAAGTATACACACTACATACACGGTCATGATTTACACTGTCGAGAAAGATATTTAATCACACATTTCTCCTGCCTGTTGTGTTGAAAGCAAGCGTCACTTCTGACAGTTGCGGAAACAGATGGCTTCCCTCGGGTCAGTGAGAGGGTACATGCAAATAACCGTCTGATCTTCTGCGACAGGTTTGCACCTTCCCTGGGTTAAATAGGCCTTCATGTGATCAGCATTTCTCGTTCCCGTTTTTCATAAATGGGGGAGGAGGGTGCGCTACTCGACACAGTTCGGGAATGAACCGAATAGTGATCGGACCCCACAAACAAATATATAAACGAAATGACTAGAGTCCATGGTCGCGTAACAAAAACGTGAGCAAAATCAAAGACGAAATAAATACAAGGCGAGACGCTAGAAGGTAAAAACGACAAGGACGAAATCAAGCAGTCTAGAAACAACACTTGAGCAAGAGCAGCAACAAGGTGAATAATCCAAGAGAGACATGGAATCTTGGACAGCATTAAATACCTGGCTAACTTGATGACCAAATTGGCAGCAGGTGTGCACGCTGGAGGGAAGGCCCTCCTCTGCCACCTGCTGGAGAAACACAAGAAGACACTACCAAGGGGCTACATAGGACCACGGACTTCGTAACCAGATTTATGACAAAAATATTTTCAAGATTTGTATCTTTGCATTTTTTTTTCTTTTGTAATATTTTTTTCCCCTATTGGATTTTCCTAATTTTTATTGGGTGGAGGTATTTGGAGGATTGGATAGCAAATGGCCTTTGAAGATAAGATCCAAAGTGCAACAATGGATGCGCCAATTTTGCACTCTGTGTGGAGTCACTTCCCAGTTGATTCATTACTAATAGCACCCTCTGCAGGATGCGCTGATGCAAAAACTCCATGTGGTTCAATTGTTTGTGGGAGGACAGCTTCCAGAAGCAAAGTTGCCATTCCAGAAGCATCTCTTTGACCTGCTCTGGTTTAACTTTGACCCCTTCTTATCCCCGGTTACAAACGAGATAAGTTCCTCCTCCTCCTCCTCATCCACTAGAAGAAGTGTGGTAGAGTGTCCATGAGGGAGTCAGGAATGTGTTGAATCCTTGTATGGTCATAAGCATGGAGCACCGACTTGGCTCTCTAGTCTCCAAGCTGCTGTGTAACATTGTTCTCACAAAAATGGAGGATGACCGCGCCCAACACACATTTGTCTCAAAGCAGAACATTTCGGCATGGCAACACGCAACAACCAGAAAACTCAAAACCAAATGGAAACTCACCGACTGATTGAACTAACTAATCAACTGACCGGGCGATTGGCATCAAATTAAACTCATGAACAAACAAGCCCTCTGACTGACCAACTTTTCAACAAACTAAATGAGCAAAAGGACTGAGAGACATCAATTAAACAAAAACCAACTGATCTTGTCACTAACTACATTGGCATAATATCTAACTGACAAAACATCGTTAGCAAGTCACCGTCCAACTACACTAACTGGGTGACCAACCAACCACCTGACTAGTTGACTAACTGACCCACTAATTACCAACTAACCACAACTAACTTACTAATTAACAACAAACTGACCAAGTAAATTACTAAACGACTAACTTACTAACCAAATGAGGTACTTACTAACAGACATGCTGACCAAGTAACTGACTTTTGTCTGGCCCGCTAACTGAAATTACTAACCAACTGACCAATGAACTGATTGACTGGCCAACTAACTAACTAAAGAAAGTTATCGACTGACCAACCAACAAACTGACTTACTGATTGATGGTCTTAAACAACTGACTAAATAACTAATCCAAACATCAACCTATTTACGATCCGAGTTATTGATTAACTGCATGATGATCTAATAACAGAACCGACCAACTAAAAACCCGACTGACTGACAAACGATATGCAATAATTAACCGACTGTGTTATCTGACTAAGACTTTTTCCTTTACTAACCAATCCGCCAAGTAAGTTGAATTAACAGATTTTCCAACTAATTTACTAATCAACTGACCAAATAAATGACTGACTAAATAACTGAAACAAGTTACTGACTGATCAGCCGACTAACTGACCAACACACCGAATAGCTGACTAGTTAAGTAATTGACTGACAAACTAACCACTGAACTGGCTGAGTTACTATCATGGTGTAAATGATTTGAGTTCAAGATTATGTCTTCCAAAATCTTCTTATGAACATTTCCAGTCCGCCTTCCACACTCTCTCACAAATTCCGTGAGTGGGTGACGGCACCTTGTGACCCGCCGCTCATCGGACTACTTTTGACCTCAGCACCAATGACAAAATCCACACTTCCATGGACCACCCCTCACACAGGGGTGACACACGCATGCTATATTCATGTAGCATTAACACGGTGTTGTTTTGTGGAAAATTGCCATCGGTAAGAAAGGGATGAATGCCACTGGCTGTCACGATTCGGACTAACCGAATCAAGTTTTGGATCCCAAAAGTGTAGACGCCAGACAAGGTCTCCGAAGCAAAAAATATTTAATGTACAAAAATTCGCACCGACAAAGTCGTAACATAAAGCGCTGGTCAAAACAAGGACCAGGGAGCACAAAAACGAATGACAAAAAGCGCTTGCACAAAAGGCAAGAGAGGAAAACAAGAACCGAGAATACAAACGAAAAACAATGAATCAACTACACGCAAGAAAAAGACAAATCACAAAACAAAGCCATACTTACACAATAAATAGTACAGAGAGTTCAAAAGCGAAAACGACGAGATCAATAGCAAAGAGTCTGTGGGCAAGGAAGCATCAAGGCATAACCAATACTCCGACAACCAGCAGACAGATTGCGGGTCCTTAAATACACAGTTCCTTAATTGAAAGATTGACAGCAGGTGTGCAGCCAGAAAGTCCACTCAGTCTGCCACCTGCTGGCCCGGCCAAGAACAGGAACATGACACTGGCCTTTCGTGCTTGGCGGAGGTAATGAGTCAGCTGCATTGTATTTTCACAACACAATGGAAGCACTCATCAAACTCCAGCTGCTCACTGGGGTTGCCGTGTGGAGCTATGGAATACTGCTGCACCCTTTTTCCGACTTTCCATGTTTGCCAGCGGAGCGCACACAATAGCAGGAAAGGGAAATTTCATGGGAAACGTGTGTGTGTGTGTGTGCGTGTGCGTGTGCGTGTGCGTGTGCGCGCGCGCGCGCGTGCGTGCGTGTATGTGTGTGTGTGTGTGTGTGTGTGTGTGTGTGTGTTACAGTACAATCAAGCAGAAACCACAACCTGGGCTAACAACATTGGTCATGTTTTTTTGCATGTAAAGTATCAGCTTTTTAATAAATAAAACATACCAGATTTTGTTCACATTTTGTGGCCTGATTTATAGTATTCCGAGGATTTTTAAAATTACTTTTTCTACATTTAAATTCCGTGTTTTTTTTTTTATATATTTGGGGGAAATAACAGCGACAGAGACGGAGAAATAGCACCATTTATACATGTGTGTGTGTGTTCATCAGTGCAGTTTGATATTGTTTTACGAGTCATTCACCTACTGATGACGCAACATTAGAAGCAAATGGAGAGGCTTGGAAGACGTCCACTGTAACACTCACTCATGCCGTTCAAAAATACTGCCCCGTGTGAGGCTCGAACTCACGACCTTCAGATTATGAGACTGACGCGCTGCCTACTGCGCCAACGAGGCCTGAAATCAGCACTTCCTTTTTTCAGAAACCAAATTGTCAAAGTAATCCATACGAGTTCAAATCTCAAGTGTGATTTCTTCAGAGGAATTTTGAAAATGAAAGTAGCCACAACCTTTTATGTTCCACTTATTCTCTGCCTAACAAAATGTATTCTTCACTTGTAAAGAGATAAATGAAAAGAAAAAAGATAAGGAAAAAAACAACATAAACATAAAAAATAAAATACATATATAAAAGTTTTTAAAAAATTAGATAATGTATATATGTGAACCCAAAACGTCCCTGGGTGGGCTCGAACCACCAACCTTTCGGTTAACAGCCGAACGCGCTAACCGATTGCGCCACAGAGACGACGGTTGCCACCATGATACTAATACTTAGCTGATTATGTTTAATAGTACAGTGACCAATGCCGATGATGACAATTGATCTTGTCATGAGATCAAGGGGAGCGAGCAGTCAAAGTCAACAAAGCCAAAGGACGAGCATCCAACGCTTCTCTGTCGACCGATCCAATCACAACGATGTGTTTCAGTCCACCGTCAAAACGCCACAAAATTTGGCCAACCTCGAGCACTACACTGCTGCCACGAGCACTACACATGCAGATTCGTCATGGAAATCTTTGAGGGAAGGTGGTTTTGATAGGAGCAAGTCAGTCGGTTCACATTTGTTCAACAGGTGCGCTGGCATCAATCTGAACAATATAAAACTTTCCTAAGTTTATTTACGAGTTCAGCGTTTGGACTGCAAGAACAAACGGAATGGGAAGATTTATGTTTTTGAGGCGGACGCTGATTTGCATCATGCAAATTCTCGCCACCAGAGTTAAAACCTCCGCATTCAAGAGCAGCTCGATGCAAAACGAAACACCAAGCATTACGCAACGTTTGGAAAAGGTAAAATGAAAAAAAAAAAAAACAGACGAATGCATGAAAAAAAACGACTTTTTTGAGAGAATTGTCATGTTTGAGTGGAATTTATAATTATTTTATTTTGATGGAAAAGGTCACTTTTCATTCATCTTGTTGTATTTTTGGGGATGAAAATACACCTTAAATTATGTAATCTCTATGTGGCCTAATTTACTTTCCGTGATTTTGATTGGTTCCCACTCATTGATGGTGTGGGTGTGTGTGGTTGTTTGTATATATTTGTGCCCCATGACTGACTGGGGATAAATTTATGGTTTCGTCTGCCTTGAGTTGAGTTGAGTTTCGCCCGAAGTCATATGAGATCCAGTAAGCCCTGTGGAGGGGGGGAAACTGTTGTTTTATGTACCTGTAGATATTTAAATGTTTTTGTAAATTTGTTTCCAGTCACACGATTTATGTATTGAATGTCATGAAGTAGTGTACCCAATGAAGTGGCTAGTGTGCGTAAGTGGGAGTGAAGGGAGTGAAGCTGCGACACGTCTACATGTCAATCGCAACTTGACTACGACCAACAACCCAAACCTTTCGCAGCTTTGACCTCGCATCGTTATCAATTCCTGCAGTTCTCTTTGCTTCTTGCGTACACTGGCGTTCCCTATAGGCCACAGCAGCAATTGCAGAGTCATTACGGTAGTTGACAGAGTGGTCTTCTCATCAGGCCTGAATGAAGAGGAAGTAGCCATGCCGCCATTGGAGACAATGGCGTTCCTTGGGTGATGACGCTTCCTGGAATTGTCAATAGTTTCCAACCCCAGAAGAGTAAAAACATGAAAGCTAGTCGACGACTTTTTCCCATCACGCCGTACATACATTGTGTGACAAATAAAAAGGCAAACATATCAACTGACCGTCTTTAATGTTGCAAATTAAGATTTCTTAACATGTACAGGAGATTCCAGATGACATGCTTGTCCTTGATATGGAACCAAAAATGACCGCTTCAAACAAAAATGGCAGACTTTTTGGGCTTAGCTTCTTCAGACTTTTTGATAGACAGGCCAACCAAAATTCACATTCCGAAGTGACATTGGCTTCAGGGTATGAATTTTCACGGAATTGCAAAATGCGCTACCAAACTGAAGGGAGTCATCAAACTTTGCCACCATGATACAGTCACATGCAAATATAGAAATTCTCAATTTATTGTCACCCATCTATTGGGGAAACCTTGTTCTAATGTGAGTAATAAAAAAAAGTATACATTTAGAACATCTTTCAAGCCCGACCGGGAATTCCCCTAAATGGCCACTTCAAATCAAAATGGCAGATCTCTTTTTGGGCCCAGCTTCTTGGGATATTTTTGTGGGTCTACTCATGATAGACATGCCGATCTGTCTTTGGGGTCTACATTTTTCAAATATTGCTGGGAGCACTTTTTAGCTGACCTGATTGTGAACGGAAATAACTCCTAGAATGGTTGATTATAAACCTTGGCTTCTGGAGATTTTTTGTGGGTCGACTCACGACAGAAATGCCTTCCAAATTTCATGTCACTATGTGGAACTGGTTTCTGTGGCTGAATTTTCAAAACATTTGAGGGAGCGCTACTAAGCTGACAAGTTTGCCCTTGGAAATAAGCCCGAAAAGGTCATGGCTGCTTGAGACTGTTTTTGCTGGGTCTACTCCTGACAGACATGTCAATCACATTTCATATTGCTATATGAAACTGGTTTCAGGGGAGAAATTGTCCCTCCAAAATTGAGGGATTGCAACAAGTTCCTCACCTGAAAGGACCTCCAAAATGACGCTTAAAAAGATTCTGTGTCTGTTCACAATGGCTTCCTCAGATTTTTTTTTTTTTTTACGGACCTACTCATGATAGACATAATGACCACATTTCATGTTCCTGAAGGAAATGGGATACAGGGAGTCATAGTTTAAACATTTATGGGGTTCACCACAGAACCATTGGTCTCGTATACCGTACATGCTTCAAAATTTTTCACAATTGGACAAACTCTCGAAGAGTACCCTTGGAAATGTACAAAATGAGCCCACATGGCTGCTCAGCAAATATTCAGTCATAAACTCATATTTGAATGAAAGAAGCGAATGGAGTTTTCAGTAGTTACATGACTGAGACCTGAATAGAAAAAAAAAGTGCAGACTTTAAGGCACTCGTACAAATGGCTTCACCTCAACGCAACGCTGGCATCCTGAATTCACGCCTTCTTCTTGCACTCGACGGAGCAGAAGAGCCGTCCTTGCACCGCCATGAAGCGCTGGCCCATCAGAACCTTGGCGCAGCCGGAGCACTTGAAGCACTGCGGGGCCGCGTGCCAGTGGTGCTCGCTGTACGACACGCGCTGAGCCTCGGGCTCCACCGCCTTACCGCAGCCCGAACATTTCTGCGAACATCAAAGACAGATTGTAGTTGCTCTCATTGCTAATTAAAAACAAGACTGAAGTTTTATTCCTAAACAGTAAATTTCATGGTTGAAATTCATAAATTGTAGTTGAAACGTTTTGCCCATAATTAAAATACAAATTATTAAGAAATGACGTGATTGACCACAGCGCATTTGTTGACAAAGCAAGCAGTACTGTATTTTCCATACTAGGAGGCGCACCTTCAATGAATGGCCTATTTTGTAATTTCTTTCATATATTGGACCTACCGCACTATAAGACGCAATCTACAATGCATCCACTAGATAGAGCTACGCTCAAGGAAATGCCAACAGAACGATCAGATGTCAGTAAAACTTATTTAAGAAAGCGGCGACACAGTTCACTTAACCAAGAGCAAGTTCTAACATTGACTCGTTCACGTTGAACTCTCTTGCCGCTGTTCTATTTCCGTGGTCAACTGCGAAACCGACCGCCTTAAGTTTGAACTCTGCGTTGCTGCGTCAGCATGTCTCGAGTAAGGAGCCATTTTGGGGGTCGAAATATACCGTAATGACCATACACAAGGCGCATCGGATTTTAAGGCTCGATGTGAGCTTTTAAGAAAATGGAAGGCTTTTAGGTGCGCCTTTCAGTGCAGAAAATACGGTCGTTAGTTTACAATGTGTGGCTAAAGGCGCGGTGTCTTACGTACCACAGCGTAGTTGTTCATATAGCAGGCCGTGCAGACGGGCTTGTCCTGCTCCATCACGTACGTCTCTCCGGCCAAGACCAGGTCGCAGTCGAAGCAGCAGAAATGCTTCAGGTGCCAGTTGTGGCCCTCGGCCTGCGTGTACTCGTTACTGAAGATCAGCTGCGGAGGCACAAAACCACTAAATTAGCAAAAACTCATCGTCAGTGAAAGCTGGAGGCCGTTACCCCTGCAATTTCTGGACACCTTTTTTCTCACTTCATTCGAGGAAGTGTTTTATGAACTAGATGCAAAATTCAAAATACCAAAGAAACAGAGGGGGGGGGGGGGACCAGCCAAGTGAATATCTCCCATCTCTGCCTCCATTTGAGCATTGCCGATCTATCGATCTCACCTCATCGCACCCGGCGCAACGCGGCTTCTCGCTGTCACCGTAGTGACGTCCGCAGTAGAGTTTTCCACGCTTCCAGAAGTAGATCATGTCCACCAGCAGCTCGTCGCAGGTGCAGCACACGAAGCAGGCCGGGTGCCACAGCTTGTCGTAACCGGCCCGCTCGGCATACACGGCCGGGTCGCCAACGCGCATCGGCTGATTGCAGCGGCGGCACGACTGCGGGGAGGAGGATGAGGTTTTTTTTTTCTTTTCTTTCTTTCATTTTCATGTACAAGCAACAGGTTGCGCTAACACTCCTAACTGGAAGCAAACCTGGAGAAAGTCCTTTCCAGAAATGGCAATGATTTGGCAAAGAATTGGCTCCTCAAAGTTAACCATTGTAAGTGAACCATAAAAATATCTCAAATTAAGAAAAGGAATCGTATAATTACATCTATGATAAATACACAAAATAATAATGTAAAAATATTCTGACCGCATAGAAAATGTGGAAAAATACAATTTGAAAATTCATCAAACGCTACAAAACACGAACAAAATATACCGGGACATAAATATAGATTAACAACTAATCAACCCCATACAAAATTTGAACAAGTATAAATTATGATAGTATGTAGTAATTAAATCAAACATAAAAATGAGAGGAATAATCAAAACCATTAAAAATATGGAAAAAAATACCCAAAATAAAACAATTTATAGGCCTTTAAAATTTGGAAATAAATAAATACTATTTTCGGAGAATTGCCTAAGTTAACTGAGAAACAGTTGATACAAAAAAAAAATGAGTAAAAAAAATGTGAAATGCAGTTACTCCGAGTTAATCAGGCAAGCTTTCAATAACTAATCGATAACAAAACTGGCTGACTCAAAATTAATCGATGATAAAATAATTCATGAAATCAACAAAAACATCCAAAAAGTTTTGTTTTTTTTAAACTGGTGAGTTAAGTGCCTTCATGTCCCAAACAAGTCTATTAAATTAGTCATTTGTGAGTTTTTCTTCCAGGGCTCTTTCCACTTTTTCGCCCGTTATTGTTGACCTATGCCACAGTTAGCACAAGGACTACGGCCCAAAATGTTTAGAAAAAGGCCTTACACTTATTTGTTAAATGCGAGGAAATTGTCGTGTAATTGTCGCTGAAAGATTAGCTGCGCCGGCGTGTTGCGTTCATTGTTGCTCTGTTAACACCCCCCACCCCCAAAGCCCTGCTCTTTGCCAAAGCAGCACACAATGCGCCGCACGCACACACCAGCCAAACATCCGTCACAACGGAACACTTTGATGTGACATTTGCGACTGGCCGCACCTTTTTTTTTTTTTTTTTTACTGCCCGCCGCATATTCTAAGAATACAATTAAACACGACCCACATCAAACAGTTCCAAAAATTGTTTGCGGACTCGATATGACACTTTTAGATTTATATCATCATTGATATAATCATGTAAAAATGAAATCTCCAGTTGATAATAGAATATATTACAGTCAATAACTTGAATATTACGAGAGCACATCATTTTGACAGTTGTGGTCACTACACAGCGTTGTGTGCGTACCTACAAAAAGTGTGACCACAAGCTTCGCTATTTCATCCACACCTACATATGAAATTAGAATCGGGATTTAGTATTGTTGTAAAGCACATACAAATCGATCTGTGTGACCTCTTTCTTTGCAAATATCCTATTTTATAACGTGGTGACCCGCAGGTTAATCGCGGTCAAAACTTTAAATGTACGTATTTGTTGTTATGGCTAAATTACGCTGCTGAGGCATTTAATCAGGTGCGCCTCATAGTCCGGACAGGACGCAATGTTCCAGGGAGCTACGACACTTGTATCACCCCGTCTGCTGTTTTAAAAATGATCGTACGTGATGGAGAGCGCCGGTGTCTTCGATGACGAGTAATATTTCAGCAGACTCTTGACATGGCGTCGCTGCACAGTGTTGCGTAAGAGATACATATGAATAAATAGGAACATGAAAGGAAAAGTCCTTACGAAGCTTTGCTGCGTGGCTCCTGGGGCGGCCATGGCTCCAGCAGCAGCCGCGGTACCCACGGCGCCTCCAGCGGACACGGGGCCAGCCCCTCCAGCTCCAGCGGCCCCCTTGAGACCCACTGCTTTAGCGCCTCCGGCACCGCCTGGCTCACCTTGACCCGTCTCCGCAGCCTGCAGCAGAACCATCTCCTCGGGCAGCCTCACGTCGCCGACACCCAGCGCCTCGTCCTTGTACTTGCGCACAAACTGCTGCATCTTCTTGACTTCGGCCGGGCTCAGCTCGTGGCACTTGGCCGGGTCCTGGTCGTGCTCGGGCAGCTGGCGGGCCATCTGTTGGCGGCGGTAGGCGGCGCCTTCCGTGCCCGCCACGGGCCGCTTCTCGGGCGGCAGTAGCTCGATGTAGCGCACCGCCTGCGAGGAAAGGAAGACAAACACAGACCAATCATGGAAGAGGGAAGGGAAAATATTTGAGAGTAAGATATGACCGGAGACCAAACAACTTGCACAGCACATTCAGACCTCTGTAAAAATCAAAACAGAACAAAAACTATGACACCCACCCCCCTAAATAATAATCCTAATTTTTGAGGATTTTTAAAAATCCATTTTTAATATGGCTGTCATGAAACAAAATGTGGAAAATATGTTGTGATACACTCTACTACAGTATAGATTGTATAGTCATTGAAGTTGCATTAATGGTTAAACAGAAGGTGGCATCTGCGCTTAAAGCAACAAAATCAAAGTAAAATAAAGAGAAAATGTGAAATGTCCCTTAAAGTCTTAAATCTGCTTTTTAATGTTCCAAAATAAATGGCGTGTCAACATTTTTTGATTCCTATAGTGATCTATATTACTATGACTATAGTAATCTACTGAATGTTTCTTGCTCGATTAATTTGTCCTTTTGATTGTGGCACTCACCTAATCTGTCGTAAATGACACAATAGGATTTATAATTGGCAATGCCTAACTTCTGATTTCAAACTCCTTTTCTTTTTAGAAATACGTAAAACCACAATGAAACGTTGGGGATTTCCACATTTTAAGGGATTAAGGGCCCTCTGAGGGAAACTCTCATTACAATGATGCCCGCAAAGAAATTGAGTTTGACAGTTGACGCCACCTCGTTTTAATGTTGTAATAAATTGTAACTACATTGCGTACTCCATTTGGCTTCTACAGTGAGAGGGATTTTGTTATTTCTGACTGAACTTTGGCGTCCTCTAGTGTTCACTGGCGATTACTCCCAACAGGAAAAAAAAATTGCAAGTTGAAGACAACTTATCCAACCATCCATTTTCTGCTAGGCTTTATCCTCACGAGGGTCGCGGGGGGTGCTAGAGCCTATCCCAGCGGTCTTCAGACAGTAGGCGGGGGGGGGGGGGGGGGGGCGGACACCCTGTACCGGTCGCCAGCCAATCGCAGGGCACACTGAGACAAACAACCAAAAGCAAACTTACCACATATTTGTTCGCCACGGGGGGCGCCCACTCGTACGTGACAGACTGAAGAGGCGTTTCTTTGTTGACTGGCACCACGTTGGCAGGGGTGGAACTGATGGAAACGCTCGCTGTGTTCACCTTGATGGGGGCAACTCCAGCCGGCCGGGCTTGGGCACCGCCGGATGGAGTAATTCCTGCGGCTGCCGGTAAGCCACCGGATGCGGTACCTCCTGAGGCTGTAGCAGGCGGGACGGAACTTTGAGCGCCAGTAGTGGTGTGAGGTACGGCTGCGGTGGCGGAGGCGGAGGCGGGTAACACGGTGTGGGCGGTGCCCGGTAACACTATTTGGGCGGTGGCGGGGCCGCCCAGCGTGATGGTGACGGCGTTGCCGCGGTACACGGGGACACCGTCCGTCTTCAGCTTGGCAATGAGGCCGGTGTACTTGGTGTCCTCGAAGAGCTTCCCCACCTGCAGGGACATTCCAAAGAAAAACAAACTAAAGAAAAAAAATCATTAAATTCATTAAAATATGTGTAATCATTATTTTTTTAATATTGACACATATTAACGGGTAATTAAATCGATTTTGAAACATCTGAGGAAAAAAAATAAAATTAATGTATGTAAATCTAAAAATGTTATAAAAAAATTCTACATTTTTTTGAATTGAAAAAAATTTAAGGATTCATTTAAATAGGTTATTAAAAATGTGAAAAACAAACGGACCAAAATTCATTGTAAAAAAAACGACATTTATTGTGAACAAAATAAAAACAAATTAGTACTTTTTTTAAAATGTGAAAAAAGAAAAATAAAATGTGAAAAAATAAAAACAACCAAATAAACATTCTTGAAAATGTTAAATAAATGAAGAAAAATGATTGCTAAAAAAATTTTGGGGTTCAAAATTCATCAACTCACTTTTTAATAGTGAGGAACAAAATCTAATCAACAGTGAAATTGTGTTACATACAGTTTGGTTATTATTAAAAAAGACGTTTTTCAAACGATGGATGAGCTTTTTTTAATGTGGAAAATAAAAATTATTAAACACGTTCTTGAATGTGAATTAAAAAATAATTAAATGATGTTAAATGTGGAAATAAATTAATGATAATCAAACCCATAAAATGTATATATATATGTGTGTGTGTGCGCGCGCGTGTGTGTGTAAAAAAAAAACGTATCTAAGGTAGAGGCCGAAACTTTTGAGCTCCTGACCTTTTTGTTCTCCTCCGTGTTCATCTGCACATTGTGCTCCGCGAGCCCACACTTGCAGTTACGACAGATTTTTCTGCAACAGACAACCATGGACCAACAACCCATTAATATGCATGTCTTAAACATCCAGACAGTTTGACGTTCAACATGCAGACCAGTCGGACAATTTGGCAACATCAAAACTTAAGAGCGCAATCGTTTAGGACTGCCATTACGTGTCCATGTGGCTTCATATGTTCATAATTACAGTTGAAGAGAGATCTTCCGAAGACGTGTACGTCAGCGTTCACTCCACCACTGAGCCAACGCCAGATTCCTGACATGTTAAAGAGTCTCTCTGTTCTGACATCAGTCAAGTGTTGCTAATTAAGTCTCCGAGCCGCCGATCCCGGTCCAAACCCACACGCTGGGAATTTGCCGGAATCGAGCAGTGAGTCATTGTGTGAGTCCATGTGTTGGGTTCAACAAAGCTTTCTGTTCAGTGCTCGAGTCACTCAGGCATCAATAGAAAGATCCGCTGCCTCCACAAATAAAAAAATGGCTGCAGAAAGTAGGACCGTGGTTGACGATAACGAATGATAAACGAGGTCAACCTTGATGAAGGTCTCACCTCCAGAAATGAAGCTCGAAGCCTTCACATTTGTCTTTACACTTGAGGCAGGCGGCGCCCGCGCCAAACTCGTGTCCCAGCGTCATCTGAAACACAAACATTACATGAAGAAGACACTTCATTAGGTACACAACCCCATGCAACATCCTTTCGCGACCATGTATGGTCACTGAGTGAGTCAGTGACCCGGGGGTGGTTCCCCAAAAATGCTGACTCAGGAAGCCTCCGATTGTGTCACTTCTTCCTGTTTTCACACTCACGTTAGTTCAAGGAATTGCTGTCCAATCAAAACCGAGGTTGCCTAATGTTGTGGCCAGTGCTCATGTCATTGAAAGTTTAAATGTTCACCCAAAGTATACAAATTACTAATCACATTTTATGAAGCATGCAAAAATAAAAACTCATGTGAAAAAAGTTTTGAATCAAAATAACTTTAGCTCATTTCCAAGAATTTGAAAAATACAAATAATGAATGAAACAATTTTATTTAATGTGAAAAACTAAAATGGACTAATTAAAGTGATTACACAGAAATGATTAAAAAAAACCAATCAAAAATGATTAAAATCATAATTGCATATGAAACCCATTATAAAAAATGTGCCCAAAAAAAGATTTAACTTTTTTTTGTCGTGAAGAAATAAAAATGACAAACTGAATTTTAAAGAATGTAGAAAAAATGCAATAAAATTATTTTTTAAACCAGTTTTAAAGGATGCGAGGGGAAAAAAAAGTACACATTTCCATTATTTCCTATGCAGCCTTTTTTTGGAACTATTAATGTGGTTTGTTTCCAATTTTATGAGTTGTACTGAATTTTAAATTGTGCCTGAAAACATCACCTGTATGTTTACTCACGGTTCTACTTCTATTATTTCCTTTGGGATTTTGGAACGTCCACTAAAAAAAAAAAAGAAAAAAGGCACAACTCCAAAGAAACTCCAATTTCACATCTGTCAAACTGCATCAAGACATTTGCAAGGGTGACTTGCTTGATTGTAGGTGCAGAAGTTTCTATGAATTTAGATTGTTTATCTCAGCCAGGGATTAAAATTAGACGCCTTAGCATGCCTGTCTGGGTCATCTGGCAGCTCAACAAAACATCACTTAATGCGTCCGTGAACACACAAACAAAAGACGCCCTCAAAATGGGACTCGTTGCTCACACACTTCTTGGTTGGTCGTTTTTTTTTCCTTTTAGCATTACCAAAAAAAGATGTGTCCCCACAACTGTTTCTCCATTAAGAACCACAACAACTTTAATTACAGTCGAGTAAAAGGCATGTGTCTCTATCTATATCCCATAATGGACATCTAAACTGATTTTTAAGTATTATTACTGTGTGTACTGTAGTATGTATATGTATGTTGGATGTGTGCCTTTATTAGGCATGGCCTCGTGAGTGATGTCAGGAGCTGGAGTTGGCCAGTTAGTTTGTGAGCATGTTGGTGTAAAATTTGGACGAGAGCAGCACCTTGAAAGTGTTGTCACTTCGTATTGTGGGTTTGACCATTTTTCCCCTTCAATAAGTACAAAATGAAAACGCTCACGTGGATCTGCTGTATACCACAGCTCACACCCAGATGTTCGCAAACAGACACTAGAAAATCCCACTCCAGCTCCTGAAGTCAGTAACAAGACTACGCTTCTTAATGGCCCACAGCCAACACAAATTCTCAAGTTTGCACATTTACACTTCACAAACCTATGTTGTCTTTACATTCTGTTTAGTGCTGTTATATATATATATATATATATATATATATATATATATATATAATCTCTTGGATGTGGTGTCTGCGAAGAGTCGTTTTGATGTTAATTCACTGTAAACTGAACCTGAATCTTGAATAATAATGTCAAAACTAACAATCGTGGTTATGACAGAATGACTAAAGCAGTTTGATCAAAGGTGTCAAACGAACTAGTTTCAACAACTTCTGGGCGTTTGTCTTTGGCGGCCAGTGACGACCACCTGCACTGTGTCCGCCTCGCGCACCTTAGCAGGGCGTTAACTCACCTTCTTCACTTCCTTCTCGATCTCCATGTTCGCTTCTCTTGGCTCTTTAAAACACAGCAACTGAACCGAGTGGACGCCGCCGGAAAAACCGTCATAAATTACCCGCAAAAAAAGAGACGACGAGAGAGACCAGATACGACAAACCAGCAGGTTTTCACACCACTTTCGGTTCTGGAAACCAGCCCACTACGCACCAGCGTCGAGCTACTATCGCAGCTAAAATCGGTATTTCCGGTGTTGAAAAGATAACATACATTTACGACGAGTGATTTCATCGTTTTTTTGTTGTTCTTAAATGTTACATAACATACTAGATTAATCAAGAGTGTTATGAATAATGACACAATTCATGATTACCCGGTTGCCATCATTTTCTTCATTGCGAGAGTCCTATCATTTTATTTTGAAATTAAATATGTAGTACTCATTATTCCTCACGCGAACTTCACGTATGTTTGACGCTGCGGGTCCCGTTCACTTTCAAGTCGGTCCCGAGCTGTGCTGACAGATGTTCCTGTCAGGCCAATAGAAACAAGGCGTACAAAGAACCGAGGCTATGAAATCAGCCAATCGGCGGTCAGAGAAGGCGGGGCCTCATACCGACAAAGGATTGGGGCAAATTTGCCATTTGAACCTTTAAAAATACTCAATCCGTTGATCAAAATTTGATTTTTATGTGTTTCTTGTGTTATATAAGGACATATATTACTACCAGAGTAATCGTTGTGATGTTACATGTCTGGAAACATTGTGGTTTCCTGCAAGAACTTGTTCATGTTGCCACACCCTGAAAAGCTATTAATCAGTGAACTGTCAAGTCTTGCTCACATTGCGGCACACTGATATTGTGTTGCAAATTTCAGCATATTATACTAGCGCACTGACTATATAAATGCCTTATTTCTAAGTCTACTAACCCAACTTCGTCAGGATGTCATTTTTTTTAAACATATAAAACTATTGTATAAAAACTCCAGTATATTAAAACAAGGCTAAAGTTTAGCCTTGACTGCACAAATTAAACCACCTAGTAAAATCTAAATCAAAATAAATTCACGTAATTAGCTTCTAAAATTATTTTTTTAGGATTTTATTCATTTATTTATTTATGGGTGGATGGATGCATGGATGGATTCACAAAACATGGTGCATTGCATCATATTGACAGCTGCTCCGAATAAAACAACATAAGATGAATAAAATAAAATCACATTGATATAACAAACTAACAAAGATAAAAATGAAATCACCTTTGCTCTTGATTTTTATCCATCCATCCATCCATTTTCCGAACCGCTTGATCCTCACTAGGGTCGCGGGGGGTGCTGGAGCCTATCCCAGCCATCTCCGGGCAGTAGGCGGGGGACACCCTGAATCAGTTGCCAGCCAATCGCAGGGCACACAGAGACGAACAACCATCCACGCCCACACTCACACCTAGGGACAATTTAAAGCGCCCAATCAGCCTGACATGCATGTTTTTTTTGGAATGTGGGAGGAAACCGGAGCACCCGGAGAAAACCCACGCAGGCCCGGGGAGAACATGCAAACTCCACACAGGGAGGCCGGAGCTGGAAACGAACCCGGTACCTCTGCACTGTGAAGCCGACGTGCTAACCACTGGACTACCGGGCCGCCCTCTTGATTTTTAAAAAAACAAATAAAAACATATATTCTGTACATACAGTACATACATACTTTACATATGCACACACATGTACAACATGCAAACGTTATAGCACATACAGTAAATACAAATAAAATAAACACCAAAAGGAATTTCTCAACAAATACAAGTGAACAAAACAAAAAATAAAACATTTGTGTTCATGTTGCAGATTTCTTTCTTTGTAATAAAACAAGCACATTCTTCTATTAAGTCCTCTGTTGACAGTGTCATTTGAAATTCATTTCCAACCAACCATTTTCCAGCCCCTTTTAGCGCACATTTATACAAAACTGTTGGGAATGCAGCAGTTTTTATTCTTCCATGTCACCTTGGATCAGGTGCTCTGTACATGTATGCAACTGACCGTGTGCATGCAGCAGTCTATAGGAGTTCAAGTATAAAAAGGGATGTTCTGTGAAAACGCTGCCTCACTGTGACAAGACGACACAGAATAGGACACTTCATCTTCAGTGAGCAGGTACGCGCTGGCATCAAGGTCTGTTTGTGTGTTTGTGTGTGTGTGGGGGTGTGAGACCGTTGCAGATGGTTTTAACACCTGCATGACTTTCCTTTGCTATCAGTCACCTTACATAAAGCAAAGTTACAACTTGTGAGCAGCGCTAAAGGTTGTTTCTCTTAAAGTAAAACGAATGTTGCAGTGCGTTCAAAGAATGTCCAATATTTTGGACATTCCCAACAGAAGAATTGTGTGTGTGTGTTTGTGTTACATTTGCTGTCAGAGGAGCACATATTCATTCACATCAATATACTGATTAGTATTATTTGTTGAGGTTTTTAATTAGCTACAGTGTGAAGTCACAAAAGAGGAAGATGTAACTGTCGACGTCTTCTTCCTGGTGTCTTGTGAGAAACCGTCTGTTCATTTGCTTACTTGATTTGAAAAAAAAAAGAACATTTTATGCATGGTCTTTCTGGATGTTTCCAGAAATTGTTGATGATAGTCAATAAATTCAAATCAACAAAATGATGCTGTTGACAATAGTAGCCATTCTTTGAAAAGATATTACAATAACAAGTTGTGAAGACTGACACCATACTTTATTAGGTACATAAGCCACAATATAATGTGAATTCAGTCATTTGCATTGTTTTTCGACTGCTATTCTTCCCAAGTGTAATAATTGCCATTTCTCGAATATGATTTTATCTTTTGTCATTTGTTTGTCTTAATTAATTTGATCATTTTCTACAATGCTCATTTCGTGTGTGTGTGCGTGTGTGTGTGCGTGTGTGTGTGTGCGTGTGTGTGTGTGTGCGTGCGTGTGTGTGTGTGTGTGTGTGTGGGAATCATAGCAGCTGCCGACACACCTACCTGCCCTTGAGCAAGGTGAGGTTGACCCGCCCCCAGTGGGTCCATAAAGGGACGAGCGAGGGGCATCGGGCGGGATTCTTGAATTCTGTCACGATGAGGGTCTTGCTCGTGTTGGCCGCGGCGCTGATTGCCGCGCTGGGCAAGGAGACGTTTGAGGGGTGAGTTGATGGCCATCTATCGAGAACACACACTACAAATCATCCAAATGTTACACCTTGGAGTGTGCGTAGGTTGATTTGTACACTAATGGGATAAAAATGATATTTTCCGACCACATTACGTATAATGAGCGGGGCGGCACGGTGATCGGCAGCCTAACATGTCGTACTGGCAGTGCAGAAGTCATCGGTTCGATTACGGACCCCGTGTTGTGTTCAAAGACATCAGGTTCTCCGCATGGTGGCAAAGGATGAAGCACAGTTGTCGCTTCTGAAGCAAATGGAGGACTTGGAGGAGGAGTATGGGGTGAGACGGCACCCTCTGGTGGCAGTATGAGATACAACCACACACTTTCGATCACTATTGTATGGCTAATCTCGTGTGTGTGGACGTGTGTGTATCTGCACTTGTCAGCTGGACTTCTGGATGGAGGCGAGCAACGTGGATGCTCACGTGGACGTCAGAGTTCCCCTCGGGAGTCTGGAGGCCGTCAAACTTTTCCTGGAGAGCAATGACATTGAATACTCCGTCATGATTGAGGATCTGCAGGTCAAAATACCCTTTCCTTTATTTGGTTGGTTTTAGTCGATTGATTTTTTTTTTTTGGCCCTTCATTTAATTGCGTGTTGTTTGTCCAGTCTTTCCCTTGTTTTGTGATTGTTCAAAATTTCCTTGCGACAAGAAAAATTGTTTCCAACTACTAAACCAATGGCATACTGTACATATGTCGAACGTCTTCTCAGCTTTTAAAGGAAGCCTGATGAAAATTCAGCACTAGGTTCACAAATACTCACAACCCCTCGCCGCTCCGCGGGATACAGGTTTTAGTTAGTTAGCTAATCATTAATCTATCCTGTCATTTGTTAGTTCGTACAATTAATTTTCGCTGTTGGTTGTGGCAGTCCACTTGCATTGGGGCCACACGGGGCAGTAATGCACTGAATTCAGCAGCAGATGGTGCTGTGGTCAAAAAAAGCTTACTGTGTGTGGCAACTGGTCTACACTGAGTAGGAATTGACCATCAAGTTGTTGTTTGTCCTCAGATGATCTTGGACGAGGAGCAGGAGGAGATTGACGCCTCCACCCGTGATGCCGAGCCCAGAAACACCGATAGCTTCGACTTCTCCAGATACCATAGCATTAGCGAGGTGCCGCCACCCTTCACTTGCTCATGACTACAGTAATTGCTGATTGTTGTCTTCACCTTGTCGACGTGGTGCTTTTAGCTGTACAGGTTCCAGGACATGCTGGTGGCCGAGAATCCCAATCTGGTCAGCAAACTAGTGATTGGTCAAAGCTACGAGCGCCGTCCACTCAACGTGCTGAAGGTAACCATGTTAGACAAGCCAACATGCTGTAATATGCATGAAAACTGCAATGTTTAGTCTTCGTATTAGTTTGTTCGTTTGACATTTGATGGACTACTTTTGTTGTTTTTGTTCATCCATTAGTTAAGTTAGCTAGCTAGTTCAATTATCTATGTTGGTCCATTAGGCAGTCTGCCAGTCAGTCGGTCAGTTACTTATTTAGTGATACTGATGAACAACAGTGTATTTTTGTTCAGTTTTAGTTAGTTAGTCAGCTAATTAACAAGTTAACTAATTAATTAGTTAATTGGTTAGTTGGTTAGTTTGCTTGATCTATTTTTCCTCCTGTTTTTGTTTACTGGTTAGTTAGTCAGTCAGTCATTCAGTCAGTCGAATGGTTGTTTGGTCGCCCAGTCAGTCAGGGCTTTAGTTAGTCAGGTTGGTCAGTTTATTAATTTGACTGGTGGACTCTTTTGGTTCTGTTTTGGTCCATTCGTTGGTTAGTCAGTTAGTTAGCTGTACACTTGGTTTTGCTCTGATGCATTGGTTAATTATTTCATCAGTCAGCCAGATATCTGTTTGTTTATTTTGCCTGATGGACTCTTGGTTGTGTTTTTGTATATTACTTAGTTAGGCTGGCTGTCTTTTGGTTAATTAGTTGGGTATTTTTTTTCTTGTCTGTCCTGCCAGTCAATCTTTGTTCATTTCAATGTTAATTACTTATTTGTTCACTCCATTAATTGGTCTTATTTTTGTACGCCCATTAGCTGTTAGTTTGCTCTTTTCATTGGCAGCTATTCTAAGTATGTTTTATGAGCAATCATTTTGTTTTGTCCAGCTACATTAGCTCATTGGTATGATGTGAGCAGAAAATCCTTATCCTGAAAACATTCTAAAGGAAGACTCATTTCTTTTTTTTTTTTTGATTTGCAGTTCAGCACTGGTGGAAGCAAGCGTCCTGCCATCTGGATAGACACAGGCATCCATTCTCGTGAATGGGTTACCCAAGCTAGCGGTGCCTGGTTCGCCAAGAAGGTGATCCGATGATGCCCAGCTGTGAATCGGTTTTAGCTTTTTATTTTTTCTTAAACCGGGGTGTCGTTTTTCAGATTGTCAACGACTACGGCCGGGATCCCGCTCTCACGGCCATCCTCAACAAGATGGACATCTTCCTGGAGATTGTCACCAACCCCGATGGCTACCACTACACGCACACTAGCGTGAGTCTGCACTGCAACACAAAAACTTCATCAATATTACTAATGACCCTCTTGACTATTTTCAATGTTGGATTCCATTTTTCCAGAACCGTATGTGGCGTAAGACCAGAAAGCCCAATCCTGGTACTTCTTGCGTGGGAGTCGATCCCAACAGGAACTGGGATGCTGGTTTTGGAGGTAATCTTGCTGAGAAACCAACGTAGCAATCTGATAACAGCTTGTATGATGTTATGATCTCTCAGTGCTTAGTCGGTCAGTTGTTTCTTCCTTCATTAGTTTAACATAACGCCACTTTCTTACAACCTCCCATCAATTTTTCTGACGTGGTGTTAGTTGTTGGCACCAACGTTATAATTGAACAAGCTAGCTAACGAATGAAGTTAGCTAACTAATGAAGTTAATTGATCGTTCCTCTTTCAGTTAGTAGGCTACATTCGTTGTTTGTTTTCCTCCTTAGTCAATATGTTAGTTGTTGCTTTATTGTCCATGTTAGTCCCTTCGATAGTTACTGTAGGCAGTTGTCATTTCTTCATTCCTTTGTTGGTGAAGAGAGTTATTTGTTAGCTAGTCAGTTTTTTGTTCTTTTTTTTAGGGATGAGCAAGTGACAAATCTTCTTCATGGGGTAATTAGTTGTTTGTTCTAATGTTAGTTTCTGTTTCTTTCACCGCTCGTTAGTTGTTCCTTGATTCGTTTGATACTTTTATGTTAGGTAGTTACGGACTTGTTTGCAGTGTTTTTTAGTGTACTCACTCCACTGTAGTAGTATAGGCTAATGCCTTTCAAGCAGACAGTGCTCATTGTTTATCGTTGGCTACTCAATTGTTCCTTTTATCCTCATTTTTCTGTTCCTTCCATTGTTACTTGTTAATCAGTCAGTTAGGCACTTGTTTTTTTAATCATTAGTTGATAAGTGAGCTAGTTAGTTTCAGTTAGTCCCGATAACTTCACCGTCCTTTTGTATGAGTCACCGGTACAAAACGATAGCATCCATCCCTCAATTAATCGAATCTTCTCCTCACAAGGGTCACTGGGTGTGCTGAATCCTATCCCAGCTGTTTCCGGGCAGTAGTCAGGGTACACCCTGAACTGGTTGCTAGCCAATCGCAGTAATGCGGTAATACACTTCTTTATTGTTTCTCAGGCCCCGGTGCGAGTGGCAGTCCATGCTCGGAAACGTACCGGGGCCCGCGGGCGCACTCCGAGTCGGAGGTCAGCTCCATCGTGAACTTCGTCAAGTCTCACGGCAACATCAAGTCCTTCGTGTCCATCCACTCATACTCGCAGATGCTGCTCTACCCTTACGGATACACCAGGACACCCGTCAAGAACCAGGCTGAGCTGGTAGGACATCGACTCAAATGTTGTATAATGATACTGTATTACACTCTCTATTGATTATATTTGCGTTTGTGCAGCACACTTTGGCCCAAAAGGCCATCAATGCTCTGGCCTCTCTCTACCGTACTCGCTACCGATACGGAAGCATCATCAATACTATCTGTAAGTTCTTTTTCTCATTGGACCTGTGCAATTCCATTCAATATGTCCAGACAGCAACAAACTTTGAGCAGTCAAGACCCTTGCAATATTTGATTTCAAGTCCATGTTGACCCCTTCATTCTATCCCGGATTACAGACCAGGCCAGCGGCGGAACCATCGACTGGACGTACAATCAGGGGATCAAGTACTCGTTCACCTTTGAGCTCCGTGACACGGGACGCTACGGCTTCATGCTGCCCGCCAGCCAGATCATCCCCACTGCCAAGGAGACATGGCTTGCCCTCATGGCCATCATGGACCACACCTCCAAGAACCTCTACTAAGGAACACACCGCCCTCTACAGGAAGAGGAAAGTAATAATAAAGCAACAGTCAGGAAAAACGCAAATTACTGTCGTTTTTTTCTACTTTTGTCAGATAATGCAGAAAAATATGTAAAATTCAAATTTTTGTACAATTTACTACTCTGTGAAAAATAGAATTAAAAGAAAAAGTACAGTGAAACATAACCAGGAACACAATTCAATAACAAATCTTAAAAACTACCTTATAAAGTCAAACACTAGATTTTATTTAAATCAAGTAATTTCAGAAAATAATGGAAAAAGGAAAATAGCATCAAGTATAATTCCAAAATAATCCAAAAATGAAATATTTTAATACAAGAGTTTGTCTCTTGTAATTCAAATCAAATTAAATATACCAACCATTACTCCCAATTTTTATTAAAATCCATTAGACAATTCAATTAGAAAGAAAAAGTAAAATAAAATACAATTTGACAAAATCTTAATTTAAAAAAAGTTTTGTTTTGACGATATGAATGAAAACACTGACCAACAGCTGTACAACCAGTGTACAATGACAACCTCAAAACACCCATAATGATATGAATAGTATTCATAACCATTTATTACTTCGATTTCGCTGATGACATATGTATCTGGAAGGATTTCAGGAAATAAGAAAACAGCCACAGAAGAATTGCAGCAAACATATTTTATTTAAAGGTCACTTAGAAGAAAAAAACAAACGTCACTTCTGGTCAGATCACCTTTAAGAGCGGCACTCACAATGCACATACCGGTACACACACACACACACACACACACACACACACACACACACACACACACACACACACACACACACACACACACACACACAGATTTGAGTTTACAATGATCATAAAGATGTATTGTGATGAAATTCACAAAAATGCAGCATTCAATGTGCCTTTTGCTTTACACGTTAAATATGAATAAAAATGAGAAAAAAATGACCATGATCCACTGACCCTTCATTGGAGTGCAAAAAGACACTCCTGTGCAAACACATTCAAATGTTAGGCAAAGGAGGGGATATGACTACAGAGGAGCACCAAGAAGGCGGTGTTAGTAGCACGTTCATTTCCAAGGCCTGTGAATTCGTCCGCTGTCCCTGGAGGACACCGAAGAGGCGGAGGAAGCCAAGCGGCTGCCCCGGACGCTGCCCACTTTCGGCAAACTGCTGGATGTCGACATGCGACTGGATGCGCGACCTCAAGAACACACACATAAAAAGATGTTTCGAAGACATAGTAATTGGTGTGAATCAAATCCCATTTGGCGAGCATCGTATTATGTGTATCGCATTCTGTGACTTCATGATCGTCCTATAGCGAAACAAGATATGACACGGCACGTGTTGAGAGTTCCTTACTGCTGCCCATCATGACGAAGTTCTCCAGTTGGCCTTCGATCCTGGCAAGCTCGTCGGGGGTGAACCTCCATCTTTGCACCGCCACCTGCATGAACGGCTGCGGCGGTGGCGGCGGGACGCCCTTCTTCCACTTAGACAGCACGGTGGGGGGGAAGCAGGAGGCGGGCAGCGGGCCCGTCGTCATGCCCTCGGGGAACTTCTGAGCGATCACCTTGAGACCTGGCAGATGACAAGAGCGAGTGAAGTTGTGGCGGTGACCTCGTCGACGCCTTTTTTTCGCCTTACCGCCGCTGAGCAGGAACAGGTTCTCGAAGCCGCGCTGGCACATGCTGGTCGCCGCCTGGCTGGCGATGCGCTCATCCTCGTCATACACGATGATGATCTTACCCTGGGCGTTTTTCTACATGTGCCAGCTGTTAAAGATGAAGTCGATGATCTGTTCCGATTTACAATCATGTTTTGGAACATCTTGAAAGAAGGATACATATTCCAGCACTTCCTTGGTATAAGGGTTCATGGAGCGAGACAGCGTGGCGATGGGAAAGCTGTGAGCTGGAAGAAAGACATTACGAAAGGATGAGGTTCTGGCTCCAGATGGTGTCATCATCGGAGCATTTCAAACCGACATAAACAATGATGACATAAATAACAATAAATAGAACAGAACAAATTATTTTAGGACAGTGGCAACATGTTTGCTACCTTAATTTTATTGTTCAGTTGTACGGTGCACTTGTGTGCTCTGAATAAAATGCATTACAATGATGAGGAGGAGGATGAAAGGGCAAGAGGGTGAAAGAGACCTTACCTGAGATTATGTGGCACTGATCATAGAGTTCGCGCTCACGCACATCCAGCAACAGGTAGGGACAATCTGGATAGGGCTTTTCAGTGTCCGTGTTCACATCCTCATCGGGGGCCTTTGCTTTGTCGCCGTTCATGTTCAGCTCGCCAACGCCGTTGATGACGCTGCCAGGAAACCACACAACCATTTTTATTTATTTATCTTGCAATGCATGAGCCCCGTCGCAATCTTCTTCAAGTTTCCTTTTTTTCTCGAAAAATATGGCTCAAAAGTGGCATTGAAACTTTCTTGGGAAAATCAAGCAAGATTTTGGCAACTCCCGTGAGACTTTAGCTCACTGAGCACCTGAAGCGGGTTTGTCAAACTTACCTTAGCAATGTGGACCTCATGGTCTGGGTGTGTGCCATTCCCGCATCCTTGGGCTCCGGCGTCTCCAGTGAGCCATTGACATGCCTGGCATGCGATTCTGCTTTCGCCACCATCATGCCGTCACCGCTCCCGTCATCTCACAGAGACATTTAGCATGTTAGCATGTTAACAACGGCTATTGAATCACAATTGCAAGTTTTCTTTACCATGAAGGCCGTGACACAAATCATCGCTGACACATTCATTCAAGTCCGACACTGATGCCACCTGAAGTATCTGAGGTGGAAAACATGGTTTATTATCAATCGTGGTTAGTGTTGTGGTAGCTTTTACACTTATTTGACAAGGTAAGAACAAGGTCATGCAGTTCAGAATCCCATCAATATTTTTTCCAAGATAAATAACCAATAAATGTACGGTGTGTTGGCGTGCAAACAACAAGCTAACGTCTTGTTGTTCGCACTGCAACATTTTTTTTAAGTTCAGTAATAAGAAGATAAAAATGTCTCACCAACTCTGCAAAGGTTGTCACTTTAAAGCGCTTGAAGATTTCACCTTTGTTGAACTTGTAGTCTAAAAAAAAAAGGATTTTAAACAAGTGATTTAAGTAATGTTGTAACCTAGACCCATAATGATAAATGCTAATGCCTCACTCACGTTGTTTTATCTCCTCCAGGCGCTCCAAATACTTGGTGAGGCTAACCCCTATTTTTAGGGGACATTACACAAATATGTCACATGCAAATTGATGCTCTATGATCTGTTAAATTAAAATAGTAATTAGTGGGGCCTACCCGTGTCCAGTTTAGTTTTGATGTGTTGATACTTGGCATTCCTTGGTATCTGTTTCCTCATGTACTGTAACAGTCAAGATGAGTTTATTCATTAGGGAACAATAGAATAAGGAGAGGTTTTGCCGTTTAAACACTGGTGGTCAGCATAGCTTGCAGGTGCTCTGCGGTTGCCATGGCAACAAAACTCTAAGCTACAGTGAAACAGCTAGCTAGCGCTGCTCTGTTTGTTTTAGGGGAACAGTCAGTGGCGTAACAGCGATATACACACAATAAACTCCACAAGTACATCAAATACTTGCGTAAAAGACAATTACTCTAACGGATATTACCTGATCGCCGCCGATACCCCTGTAGATCGACATCTTTCACCGGAGCGTCGACACCAAACGCGTTTTCACGCTTTAATGTCGTTCAAAATGTTCAAATCTTAAAGACACTTTGTCACGCATGAGCGTGGTTGGCTCCCAAACCAATTATTTTTCCTTAATCAAGCTCCCTTTATTCGATGTTTTCCTCTCGTATCATATCCTAACATGCGCAGACCCGACTAATCAATCGTCTGCACACTCAACATGGCAGCGAAAATGCAAGGGCTGCATCATGTAAGGCGGACGTCGGTGACACGACGAGTAGACGCGTTTGTAAGGCAATGTTTTCAGGTAATTGTCTTAGCACCGGCGTGGCAACGGCGTACTTTACATCATCACAATCATTACATCAATGCCGTAAGCCTCCAACTCCAGCACGTCACGCTCGCGAGAGTTGAACGCCGACGTCGTACGTCTCCACTTAGGACAGCATGCTAGCAAGTTAGCCTAGTTCCGATGAGGGGATTCTTGTGAAAAATACGCTGATAGACTTTATTAAAAAGTCAAATGAGTCATGTCAAACAGCATCACCTGCTCCTCACCTATCAACATAGTATTTTTAACAATTTGAAACCGGAACCGAATATATAAAACGATAGAATGGCACGTTGGGAAATAAATTCCGACTAAAAACAACAACATTGACACAACTGTTTCAAGCCGAATTGAATCTGCAAGGTCTCTCTAGTCAGCGCGCTGATTGGATAGTGGCCAATCAATTAGGCCAATCACAGATGTTTATATAGAACCTGGACACGGTAGGTCGATTTTGAGCCAATCGTCCACTTCGACTCTGCTTCTTCGTCGCCATTGGCTTAAGGGGCAGAAAGACTCTGACTTCATGACTCCGTTGACGTGGGGAAAACATCATTTTCATCAGTTTTAACTCATGTCATCATTCATTCACACGTGTCAATTACCTATATGCATGTCATTTCTACAACAACGTAGCCGATATTGCTGTTTTTCATCTACGGGTTTAACTTGTCACTGTTTTACAATTTAGCCAGTGTTCAAACAGGGTGATTGCGCTGATTGGACAGTGTCAACCTTCTGAGCCAATTGGAGACATCGACACTGCAGGTGGCGTGGCTGCTTAGCTGCCGGAAGACGCTTTACGTCATGGCACCGGTGACGATGGAATACATCACTTTCACACATTTTTAGCTGGAGAACAACTCATGTCGTCATTTATTTACAAATACCAATTGCCAGTATACATGTCGTTGAATGAGACTTAATCGTTTTTGACATTTTTTACACGAACGTAACGTTACCATTCTTGCTGCTGTGGTTTTAGCTTGAGCAATTAGCACCAAACAGAGGGCATTGGGAAAACTCAATACACTAAACACAAGTGAACGGATTGTCTATTTAGTAGATTGTCGATTGGAGCCAGTGGAATTGGCCATCATTTTATCCGTGCTTGACTTCTCAGGTCTAGATACTTCCCCAAAGGCGCTATGTTTGAGAATAATGGAGAAAACGTTCAAGGGAGTCAACTTTAGCATCGAATGACGCAAAAAGACCCGCAATGGCCTCTGTGCTGGTGAGTAAATGTTGTTGTTTTGGACGAATAAGACTCGGGGAAAAAGTAGCTGTGTGGGCTAAGAGAACCTGAATATGCAATGTCTGCAAAGAGGATTTGCTAAGTAGAAGTGTCAAAAACTCCCAACTTCCTGCATTTATGAGCAAACGTTTGAGCTCACGACATTAAATATAAGTGGCAAAAACATTCAAATGCGTCTCTGTTGTCAATACAGGATGACCCCAGCATGGAGAGGCTGCTCAAAGGCCACAAGAATACCGTCACCTGCGTACATTTCAGCCCAAACTCCAAATTACTCGGTAAGCAACCATATTTATCGGTGTTATCATTTCACCTCGTTATAGGACTTACCGATGACTTATACAATAAGCAAATGTCAATTACATTACTCAAAAATATTCACCATAAAACTGTTTTACTGTCATCAACTTCCAAAAGAAATAGTCGAAATGTAATAGAAACAAATCGTTACCGATAATGTGATGCTTTTATTGTGAGAAAAATGTCGACAATCTCAAAACATGTATTTTAACACAGTCCTTAATAACAAACCGTTGAACGTGTCAACAGTTTAACAATGTCCGCACCGACTCCAGCTTACTTGCAAGCATATGTATGTAAAGTGAAACAAGGTTTTGGTGGAAAAAAAGTTCAAAAATCGCATCGTACGAAAGGTAGGCCATACGAAAATCGAGGTTCTAGTTAACCATTAAAATTTTTGTATCGGACAGCAAAGTAAAGTTTTAATTTAGCGGACATGTTTTGACTTGCTACTGTTACTGTCACCAAATCAACCCACCAACAGCCCAGAATGTTGGTGCCCCAAGCTGTCTGAAACCTTGTGGAGGGTAGTTTCCCCACTTGTGAGATGGTCCTCGGGGCTCATGTCCTGATACATGACTTGTGTAATGTTTTATGTGTTTGAACCATGTAAATAAACGTTTTGAGTCCTCACTGTCCAAGTGCTATTTTCCTGTAAGCAAAATGTACTTTCTTGTCACATGAAAAACAACATGAAAATGATTGAGCTGATATTGGTTTCTTAGTGAGGTTGGATAAATTGTCAAAATTGACTGTGCTTTTGTAAAATAACTTCCCCTGTTCCATGCTGCCTCTCCGTGAGCCGTCACCTTACCGTGGTGGAGGGGTTTGTGTGTCCCAATGATCCTAGGAGCTAAGTTGTCTGGGGCTTTATGCCCCTGGCAGGGTCACCCATGGCAAACAGGTCCTAGGTGAGGGACCAGACAAAGCACGGCTCACAATGCCCCTTATGATAGATAAAATCGATGGCACTCAGTTTCCCTTGCCCGGACGCGGGTCACCGGGGCCCCCCTCTGGAGCCAGGCCTGGAGGTGGGGCTCGTTGGCGAGCGCCTGGTGGCCGGGCCTACACCCATGGGGCCCGGCCGGGCTCAGCCCGAAGAGGCAACGTGGGTCCCCCTTCTCATGGTCTCACCACCCGTGGGAGGGGTCAAAGGGGTCGGGTGCAATGCGAGCTGGGCGGCAGCCAAAGGCGGGGACCCTGGCGGTCCGATCCTCGGCTGCAGAAGCTAGCTCTTGGGACATGGAATGTCACCTCTCTGGCAGGGAAGGAGCCCGAGCTGGTGTGTGAGGTAGAGAAGTTCCGACTGGATATAGTCGGACTTGCCTCTACACACAGCCTGGGTTCTGGTACTAGTTCTCTCGAGAGGGGTTGGACTCTCTTCCACTCTGGAGTTGCTCATGGTGAGAGGCGCAGAGCAGGTGTGGGCATACTCATTGCCCCCCGGCTCAGTGCCTGTACATTGGGGTTCACACCGGTAGACGAGAGGGTTGCTTCCCTCCGCCTTCGGGTGGGGGGACGGGTCCTGACTGTTGTTTGTGCATATGCACCAAACGGCAGCTCAGCATACCCACCCTTTTTGGAGTCCTTGGAGGGTGTGCTGGAGAGTACTCCTGCTGGGGACTCCCTTGTTCTGCTGGGGGACTTCAATGCTCACGTGGGCAATGACAGTGAGACCTGGAGGGGCGTGATTGGGAGGAACGGCCCCCCCGATCAGAACTCGAGTGGTGTTTTGTTATTGGACTTCTGTGCTCGTCACGGACTGTCCATAACGAACACCTTGTTCAAACATAAGGGTGTCCATATGTGCACTTGGCACCAGGACACCCTGGGCCGTAGTTCGATGATCGACCTTGTGGTTGTATCATCGGATTTGCGGCCGCATGTTTTGGACACTCGGGTGAAGAGAGGGGCGGAGCTGTCAACTGATCACCACCTGGTGGTGAGTAGGCTCCGATGGTGGGGGAAGATGCCGGTCCGTCCTGGCAGACCCAAACGTATTGTGAGGGTTTGTTGGGAGCGTCTGGCGGAATCCCCTGTCAGAAGGAGTTTCAACTCCCACCTCCGACAGAGCTTTTCCCATGTTCCGGGGGAGACGGGGGACATTGAGTCCGAGTGGACCATGTTCCGTGCCTCTATTGTTGAGGCGGCCAATCTGAGTTGTGCCCGTAAGGTGGTTGGTGCCTGTCGTGGCGGCAACCCTCGTACTCGCTGGTGGACACCAGCAGTAAGGGATGCCGTCAAGCTGAAGAAGGAGTCCTATCGAGCCTTTATGGCCTGTGGGACCCCAGAGGCAGCTGACGGGTATCGACTGGCCAAGCGGAACGCAGCTTCGGTGGTCGCCGAGGCAAAAACCCGAGCGTGGGAAGAGTTCGGTGAGGCCATGGAAGCCGACTTCCGGACGGCTTCGAGGAAATTCTGGTCCACCATCCGACGTCTCAGGAGGGGGAAGCAGTGCACCACTAACACTGTGTACAGTGGGGATGGGGCACTGCTGACTTCGACTCGGGACGTTGTGAACCGGTGGGCAGAGTACTTCGAAGACCTCCTCAACTCCACCAACACGTCTTCCTTGGAGGAAGCAGAGTCTGAGGACCCTGAGGTGGGCTCTCCTATCTCTGTGGGTGAAGTCACCGATGTGGTTAAAAAGCTCCTCGGTGGCAGGGCCCCAGGGGTGGATGAGATCCGCCCGGAGTTCGTCAAGGCTCTGGATGTTGTGGGGCTGTCCTGGTTGACACGCCTCTGCAACATCGCGTGGTCAACGGGGAGAGTGCCTCTGGATTGGCAGACCGGGGTGGTAGTCCCTCTTTTTAAAAAGGGGGACCGGAGGGTGTGTTCCAACTACAGAGGGATCACACTCCTCAGCCTCCCTGGTAAGGTCTATTCAGGGGTGCTGGAGAGGAGGGTCCGTCAGGAGGTCGAGCCTCAGATTGAGGAGGAGCAGTGTGGTTTTTCGTCCCGGCCGTGGAACAGTGGACCAGCTCTACACCCTTAGCAGGGTCCTCGAGGGTATGTGGGAATTCGCCCAACCAGTCTACATGTGTTTTGTGGACCTGGAGAAGGCGTTTGACCGTGTCCCTCGGGGAGTTCTGTGGGGGGTGCTTCGTGGGTATGGGGTACCGAACCCCCTGATACGGGCTATTCGGTCACTATACCACCGATGTCAGAGTTTGGTTCGCATTGCCGGCAGTAAGTCGGAATCGTTTCCAGTGAGGGTAGGACTCCGCCAAGGCTGCCCTTTGTCGCCGATTCTGTTCATAATCTTTATGGACAGAATTTCTAGGCGCAGCCGAAGCGTTGAGGGGGTCCGTTTTGGTGGCCTCAGTATTGCATCCCTGCTTTTTGCAGATGATGTGGTGCTGTTGGCTCCTTCAAACGGGGCTCTCCAACTCTCACTGGAGCGTTTCGCAGCCGAGTGTGAAGCGGTTGGGATGAAAATCAGCACCTCCAAATCTGAAACCATGGTCCTCAGTCGGAAAAGGGTGGAGTGCCCCCTCTGGGTCGGGGGAGAGATCTTGCCCCAAGTGGAGGAGTTTAAGTATCTTGGGGTCTTGTTCACGAGTGAGGGCAGGAGGGAGCGAGAGATCGACAGGCGGATCGGTGCAGCGTCTGCTGTGATGCGGACGTTGTATCGGTCTGTCGTGGTGAAGAAGGAGCTGAGCCAAAGGGCGAAGCTCTCAATTTACCGGTCGATCTACGTTCCAACCCTCATCTATGGTCACGAGCTATGGGTCGTGACCGAAAGAACGAGATCCCGGATACAAGCGGCCGAAATTAGTTTTCTCCGCAGGGTGTCCGGGCTCTCCCTTAGAGATAAGGTGAGAAGCTCGGTCATCCGGGAGGGGCTCAGAGTCGAGCCGCTTCTCCTCCACATCGAGAGGAGCCAGATGAGGTGGCTTGGGCATCTGATTCGGATGCCTCCTGAACGCCTCCCTGGTGAGGTGTTCCGGGCATGTCCCACCGGGAGGAGACCCCGAGGAAGACCCAGGACACGCTGGAGTGACTATGTCACCGAGCTGGCCTGGGAACGCCTCGGGATCCCCCGGGGAGAGCTGGAAGAAGTAGCTAGGGAGAGGGAAGTCTGGGCTTCCCTGCTAAAGCTGTTGCCCCCGCGACCCGGCCCCGGATAAGCGGTAGAAGATGGATGGATGGATGGATGTTCCATGCTGTTAGTGTAAAAAGTGCACATCAGCTGAGACACACTTTGAACTACTGTCTCGAAGCCACAAAAAGAAAAAATGAATATGAAAAAAAAAAGGATCGTGAAACTTTAAATTATGAGGGGAAGTGATTCCGTGATATGCTGTGTTAAAATGCCAACAAAGTTTCTGTGCTCTTTTTTTTTTTCTTCAGCATCAGGTTCTGTGGATAAGAGCCTAATGATCTGGAACCTATCGACCAAAGGGAGGTCCTTGCGCTTTGTCAACCATCAGGACACCATCACGGGAGTGCAGTTTTGCCCTGTCGGCAATCTGGTGGCGACCTCATCCAAGGATAGGATGGTGAGACTGTGGAAGCCTTCCTTGTAAGTCGCTCAGAACCTACCATCCGGTCTATTTTAAAATTGGGCCTTTGCAACCTGGCATGCAAAAAAAAATAATCCACATGATCTGCCAATTTTAGTGTTAAAAAAATAAAGAAATAAAATGCATGGAATAATACAACTGTATTTGTCCCATGTGTTGTCTTTCTTTAGCTCTCGTCAAAAGTCGTAATATTCCAAATAAAAAGTTACTCTCGACAGTAATTATTCTCTGATTTGTGTAGTCTTTGCTGATAGCTTTGGTTTTTGTGTTTCATCCAAGTAAGACATTTGCTGACAATGGCTGCCATAATATTTTAAGATAATATAAAGAAAAAAAAGAGGGAGCTCTTGGATTGTGCTGTATTAAAATTGTGGCTTTTTTTTTTCAAATCATGCGTTTTGTTTCAGAAAAGGGGAGTCGACGGTGTTCAAGGCGCACACAGCGGCGGTGCGCAGCGTGGCGTTCTCCCACGACGCCATGAGGCTGGTGACGGCATCCGACGATAAATCAGTGAAGGTCTGGAGCGTCAGCCGGCGCTGCTTCATCTACTCGCTCAACCAGCACACCAACTGGGTACGCTGCGCTAGGTATGTGATCTTTCGCATAGGCGGTGTTTCCCCAACCAGGTGTACGCGACAGTACGCGTACGGTATAAGATCGATTGGTAAGGTCTGGATGCTTATGTAAAATTACTAGGGTCAATTTGTTCCTTTTCACCTTTCGAACTTTGACAATCTTAATATAATTTTATATGATAGAACTAAGACTTACATTTTCAAATTAAATTTCCGAGGAAAAATGTTTTCACATAATAATCATTTTCAATCTTGAAAACCTTCAGTGAGTAGTTCTCAGATTGATTGGTAAGGTCTGGATGCTTAAGTAAATGGGCTAAGGTCAGTTTGTTCCTTTTCACCTTTCGAACTTTGACAATCTTGGTATAATTTTATAAAATAGAACCTGATGGAGCCTTTGTACCGTATAGGTTTTCTCCGGACAGTCGCCTTGTGGTGTCCTGCGGGGATGATCGCACCGTCAGGTTGTGGGACACATCCAGCAAAAACTGTATCAACTGCTTCACTGATTACCGCGGGTAAAAAAATAAAATAAAAAAAAATTCAGGATCTTGCCGTATTTTTTTCGCTTTTCTCCACAATCTTCCACATTTCAGATCCGCGACCTATGTGGACTTCAATTCGAGAGGCACGTGTATCGCCTCGTCGGGGGCGGATAGCACCCTTCAAATCTGGGACATACGCACCAATAAGCTCATCCAGCATTATCAAGGTAGTCAAGCAGCCGCAGAAGAAGCTCGAGGGCATTGTTGATTTTCTCTGATGTTTGCGATGTAGTCCACAGCGCTGGCGTCAACAGCTTCTCCTTCCACCCATCCGATAACTACCTGATCAGCGGCTCCAGCGACGGCACAATTAAAATCCTTGACCTGCTTGAAGGACGCCTCATCTACACGCTGCATGGACACAAGGTGCAGTATTTTAGTGGATTTTTTTGGTAACTTTATTTATTTTTTATGTGGGGGGGGGTGCAACGTTACAAGAAAGTTGCTAAACATTGTAATACTGGAGAATAAAGTGATCAAAGTTTTTTTTTTCAAATTATGGTGGTTCTTTTCAGGGCGCCGTCCTCACTGTGGCCTTTTCTCGGGCCGGAGAGCTCTTTGCTTCTGGGGGTGTCGATTCCCAGGTTGGTGGGTTTTAATACAGATACAGTACGCAAAATAGACAAAAGCATTGACAAACACATCAATACTGTATCAATATCAGATCATTTTCTTTTACAAAACAGTCACACTGGCATCGAATACCAATATTGTGATCCATACTACTATCATCTGTTGCGATACCATATTGACACACAAGCATCATATATCCATACATTATGATATGACACGCTGTCAATATAACCGGCATAGAATATCAATATTTTGATATAGCATATTGTTTTCTGTTACCATACATATCAATACTTTGGTTCAAATATTTAATTGAAAATCTCTGCTAAACTTTGGCTCATATCACACGTTGGGTCACTCGCAAGTCGAGGTACCACTGTACTGTACTTAGCATTGTCAGTACTGTATTTTGTCTGTCAACCAGGTGATGTTATGGAAGACCAACTTTGACACCAAATCGTACCGGGAGATCCTGGAACAGCATAGCCGGCGGGCCACGGCAAATCCCTCGCCTCACCTGACTGATATCCATCCCCGAGTGCCCCACCCTCACCAGACGCCCACACCAGACATTCAGGTGCTTTTTTTTTTGTTTTGTTTGGTTTTTTTTTTTTGCACATGACTCCCATCTCTCATGCTAAAAGAAAAAAAAAAAAGAAGTGTTAACGTGGTGAATTGTGCGCCCTCCCAGGTCGGTCCGGGGGTGACTGACACGCACTCAGCGGAACCAAACATCGTCGAGCTACGAGAAGCTAGCCACCAAGACGTGGTGAGTTGCATTTAAAGTCAGGTTCATCATTGCAGTACGAATATGTTTAGTGTGAAAATTATGTCGTGAGTCGTTAGTGCTAAAGACTTTATTCGCGTGAAAAAAAATTCTCACATCATTATGACTTTACAGCTACTTTTGAAAAATTCCGACTTCTCACAACATTACTTATTTCTCATAAAATGTTCAGTGCTGACAAGTTGTGATTTTTCTCACATTACCATTAGCTCAGGACAAATCTGACCTTTTTAACTGTATTTTATTTATTCTGGTATAAAATAAGACTTTTCTTGCTCAGATCTTTGATATAATTACTATTCTCTCTCAAATTACAATTTTATTGACAATGTTACTTGCACTACACTGGCTCTTCTTTCATCCAATTCAATTTTCTTGCCATAGTATGACTTTACTCTTTTTCTCACAGTATTTTAAGTTTATTCTTGTAAAAAAATTATACTTTAGGCAAAATTCGGCTACTCTTATTAACTTTTCTGACAACACTACGACTTAATTTGCATAAAATTGTCAAATTCCGATGAATGTCATGGTGAATGCATTACTAGTCTTAGCCACTAGATGGTGGTGCTGACCAATGTGTGGCTTAAGTCTGCCGCTGCAGCACAATAAAAATCCATCTTTTTTTCTTCTTCACAGCAAATCGTACGGTAGATTTTAGACAAACAATTGGCATTAAGACAATTAATGGACTCGGCGCCCGTCAAATACAGAGCACGTTGACAAACAGTAGCGTGGTCGTCAGTCAATATCAGATATAGACTGCATGGACAAACATGCAGTGACACTTTTAGGTCTTCAATGAAGATTTTTAGTTTCATAAATATGATGTCATTAAAATAAATAACACGATAAGTGTGTGTGTGTGTGTGTGTGTGTGTGTGTGTGGTGGTTGGTGTGGGCGGGCGTTGTCGGCCTACTTCTGTCACTGCATGGCCTGTGGCTGCAGTGGTGGGAGAATGCCATGAATGGAGCGAGCCAAGAGGAGTTCATTACAAAAAAGCCATTTTGATTGACACCAGCAGCCACTGTTATTCCAACCAATGGCAAGTCACTAATAGTGGCCTGGTGAGCAGGCGGGACTTGTATCGCCCGCGTCCAACTCTGAACGTCATGTCACTACCTCACAGCATCTGATACACAGAGATCTCACAAAGTTTGAGCTTTCGAGCTGTAACTGAAGCGCTGTCATTTCATCTTGTCTCTACTTTCACTGATTATTTTATCAGTTATTAGTGATTAGGCTGTATGGCACACAGTTCTGAGTTTGAAGGTTCAGATTTGTGTAGAGTTTGCATGTTCTGAAAGGTGCCGTGTCATTGACTATATTTTATTTGTCCCCACATGTGTCAGGCGGGCAGCTACGCATTTTACGGTTGCTCAGATCCTCCCTTCAATTTAAGTGTATCAATTTCCAATACGATACACAGTACATGGAGTTGTGTTTTACAGCAATACTAAAACACATTTACAATTTCATATGTTCTAATGGATGAAATTGTGAAGTTTTGGGTAAAAACTTTTGCGAGCTTCTGCACTGCTCACCAGGTCTGTTCATCACTTGAACGAGAGGTCTCCAGCTCCACTTTGGAGCCTCGGTAGCCCCCTGGCCCAACGGTCATTGTCTTGCCTCAGGAGTGGCAGCTTGGGACAGCTGCCGGTGGGGTCGGAATGGCAAAGAGTGAGGACAACATACCGCTGACTCGGAGAGGTGGCCGCTCTTGTTTCTTTATGAATGGGAGCTTGCAGTTGGCATCCGAAGCTCAGAGGCTGCAGCTGAAGACCTCTCATTCAAGTGATCAATAGCCCTGGCGCTCCCCCCCAAAATTGTTGACCTCAAGCTTCAGTATTTCATCTATAAATGAAATTGTAAATACGTATGGTTTAGTTTGACTATAAAACACAATCATGCAAATTGTATTTTCCCAACTTGGCGACGGCTGGCCTTCCTCACGTAAAACCAGGAGATGGGCGTGTGGAATTGAGTTGTGCCGCATCACGCTTAGATCTGTCGGCCAATCAGAGGACAGTCACGGCCCCAGTCAGCTTGTGTTTTCGAACGAGGGCATTCTCTGTCAAATCACGCGGCGCACACGTCCTCCTTGAGCAACATTTTCTCTTGCTCAAGCTAGAGGCTGCGGTAAGCCTCGCTCCCCATGGTGGAGATGCATCATGTTGAATGTTTCGAACCAATTGGCTGAATGTGACCTGCCATTGGCTGGACAAGAGGTCAATGCTCGTCTTTATGTGCTCCGATATTAAACGTAGCTCCACTCTATGCATTGGTTCGGAATGTTATCTGGAATATCCACTCTACCCCTCATCCTCCTCCTCCTCCTCCTGCTCTTCCGGGCACTTCTCCGGCGCATGTGAAGGCATGTGCTGGGTGAGTGAGAAGTGGTGAGAGAAAGAGATAGCGAGCTGGAGGGAAGTGGAGATCACAAGAGAAGGGAGAGCAGCGGTGGGTGTTGATGGTGTGGGCGCCGTTAGGGATGGGGGGAGGCGGGGGCGTTCGAGGAGTCCACGTGCTGGCCCTCCGGGACTCTGATGGCCCTCTACCGAGCTCTAATAATAGACCAGCCAGAGTGGGTTTCAGTCACCCACTCACTGTGAGCAAACGGAGAAGTACATCTTCTCACCACTTGAGGTGTCTGTTGCTCACATGCCGGCCCATGCAGCAAGATATGGATATGGCTCTATTTGGATTCTGCATAGGAAATTTCCTTTCCTATCCGAGCTGATATGGATTTGCTTGGAGGATAAGATTGTTCGAATTTTAAAAATGTTCCTGCATGAAGCCTTCAAGCCAGTTTGAGCAAATACGAAATGATATTACTCACTATTCTTTATAGCAGCAACAATTTTTTTGTTGCCAAACATTGCATTTTCGTAGCCCCCAAAAAATGAGAAAATGCCCAAAGGTGACATTTTGTGGTCAACTACTTCATTTTGAATGGCAAATAAAACATTTTGCAGTCATGCTGCATTTTTAAAAGTGAAACTTCTCAGGAACAGGATTTCCGCAAGAAATCTGCCAAATTGCAAAATCTGGTTGAAAAGGCCATTTTGACCTCAGTACAAACGCAGCAAAATTCAGAAAATTGCTGAAAGGCTTTCGCGAGCTTTTTGTCTGCCCTTTTGAGGAATGTTTTTGTTCGCCTCAACCTTTCACATTTTGTCTTCTATTCAAGGAACCCAGGGACACAGAACTGGCTGAAAAATTTCCGCAAAAAATATCCGACAATTTTTCGGGCAGGCTAAAATTCTGAGAAACTAACGGGTCAATTTTAGCATAATTTTTCAAACGCCGAAACTTGACCTAAAAACGTGACTTCACTAGCGCACGTGGAAGATGATTGGTGAGGAAAGCAGTGTGGGCCGTGCGGTGTTTGTGAATTTTTTTGTTATGAGGAATTTTAGAAGTATTTGAAGTGCCATTTCATGTTTTTTTTTTTTTTTGGGAGAAAATTTCAAAGATGGCGGCCACTTGTAATATCATCTCATTTTTAATAGCAAAACGGAGCTTCTTTGGTCACCAATTTCTGAAGTAAAACATTTTGTGGTCAACCATTGTATTTTTAATGGCCAAGGACAAAGCATTGATTTCTGTGATTATGATTTTTATTTTTTTTTGTGGCCAGCACTTTTTTGTCACAAGTATAACTTTTTTTGCGATCAACCTTTAACGAAATACACCCTTTTTGTGGTCACGCTTCCATCACCGGGAGTTCTCAGTCACACTTCATCCCGTCAGAGTGCTTTCCTCTCTGCTCCCGCCTCCATGTTTCGCTCTGATGGTTCCCAACGTATACGTGATGATTGGGGGGGGGGGGGGGCTGCGGAAGTAGCCTGAGGTGCATGCGTGGGTCGGGGAATTCACGACTTACAGTTCCGACCGTCATCGGTGCGCTTTGACCCCGACACGGTTCTTGGTTGGTTGAAATTCAGCCAGGTTTCAAACGTCATTCTTTGGCACGCTCTCCACCAACTTCCAGGAGTTCCTTTTTTCTAGGTTTCTGAAATGATTATAGAATTACAACGATTATAATTGATATTCTTCCGGAGGTATCATTATAATTTGGTTTGCTTGAAATATTCCGGATCATTGACGGCTTGGGGAGGGAATGATGACAACACACTTTACTGTTAAGTAGAGGAGTCAAGATAATGGCCTTCAAGTATACATAATTTCTTAAAAAAAAAAAATAAACAGCCCCTAAGGGTAAAGTTTAAAATGCCGTGCCATGCGTCATTCCAGCTTTTTTGTGTTTGTTTGTTTTTTTTCTTTGGTGTTGCCAGGGGCACCAAAAAAATAGTTTTAAAATCAGCCCATGTGTTCCACCGCAATTTGAGACCATTCATCGCAAAGGCCATTGATGTCTGGAGGTAACTTTCATTTTGTTTCGCTTCTTCTCCACATTGGGGAGGTTCATCCACAAAGATTATTAAGAGGACACATTTGAGACCACAGGAACTCATTCTAGAACTTCCTGGGAATTTGTCCATTATGAACATTTCTTTTGATGCGCCTGTTGCATTTTTGTGCTAAAATTCAATTTTCTGGTCACATTTCATTTTTCTTGTCACTTTTTGTACTTTGTGCGTAGTGTTTTGTGGTCAACTATAACTATTTGGGCGAAGCCACGACTTTTCCTGTTCAACCATTCACCTCAATGGCCGGCAATTAAAAATTCACTTTTTCCAGAATATATCTCTTTTAGTACGGCTGCCCGATCAGTCATGCTGCAGACCGTGTGTGCATTTGAGGTGATTTAGATGGCTGACGAGAGAAAGCGCAATTGAGTTACAGGCCGTCTTCTCGTGTGTCGCCACAGACGCTCGCTGTGACGCCGGACTGAGCCCAGCGGGTGTCCTCTAGCCTGCGCTCTCCTTTGCGGTTATTTGTCCTTTAGCATTGTGTGTCCACTCTGGAATTCCGTTCCCTACGTGAGGCCTCGCGCAGTCGCAGCACACATCGCTGCACCTCGCGTGGAGCTTCCTGCGCAAAGGGGATGCTGGGAGATTGAATTGCGCCGGGGGTTTAGTTTCCATATTTAGATGGCGGAGAGGCGAGTCGGAGTGACAAGACGCGGCGGAAACAAGCTAAACATAGCAAAACCTCTGGGGGAGGGGGATTCTTCTTCTTTTCACCAGGACATGGACTCCTGAAAGCCGTAAAACAACAAAAAAGTAACGAATGGGTATAATTGTGTATGTGTGATATATATATATATATATGTTTATGTACAGTATATATATACAGTATATATATATATATATATATCATTTGAGCAATGTTTAACTATAGGCATGGCCCGATCACCTTTTTTTTTGCACCTGAGTCCAAATCCAGTTACTTGAATTCCGAGTATCGAAAATACCGATACTGTAGCGATACATTCAGAAGAAATCTTTACTGCACATGCATATTTTGATACATTTACAGTGCAGTACACTGTTATTTAGAAGCGCGTCTTAAGTATATATATATATATATATATTTATATATATAATGATGATTCAATGCGCAGTAGCATTTTTTTTGTCGGTCAATTCCTGCATCCGTTTGAAGTCCATTTTCCATTCCATAATTCCTAATTCCAAAGCTTTGCATTGTATGTACCAAAGTCTGACCTTTTTGTGCTAAAGTCGATTTTTTTTTTCTCAGCCATTATACCCTTTTGCCAAAATACTTTTTGTGGCCAAGAATAATTGTATTTTTATGCTCAAATATTGCACTCTTTGGACCAAATATCAAACATTTTGCTGTCTCTTTGAGATGTCACAGGTTTAAAAAAAATGGTTTAATCTTTTTTTTTTTTTTTTTTTTTGAAAAAGAAAAAAATGCTCCCATTTTTTTTCCCCAATGCGTGCTGATAAAAAATGTATCCGGTCGCACAGAAGCTAGTGCATATTTGAACACTCCTTCTCGTACATACAGCACACACACTCCAACTCTGTGTCCGTCTGTCAGACAGCATTCAGAAAGCGCACCGCCTGTCAGGTTGAAATCTTCCTGGCTTCCAATATAAATATAAATCAATAAATATCCAAGTCTGGATTGTGTACTTGGCCACATTAAGCCGCCATCTATTTGCTTTATCAAGGACGGCTTTCCATTCAACTCGCTCCCATTCACTGTGACGCTCACAACCCGCTTCACATTTTGGCAACGGAGACTGCGTGCTTGTCTATTTTCAGTGGTACATGTGGAATTTATAAATACTCTTGGGGACTAGTACTGTTGTAAAACACAATATGTATTTGGCTGGTTGGGTCTCCAACTATCAAGTGATAGCTCTTTTAAAATATGGAATCGGACGTATTTTGCGTGTTGCGGGCTGCTCACTCGGATCACTCGTGCCATGTAACAGGCAGATGCATGCGATTGAATATTTGCGTAATGGATAGGATCCTAACGGGAGCGTGACATAAAACGTCGACACCTCTCACATTCCGTGAGACGCGAGGAGCGTTCAAATGAATTTCCATCAGTGGTCCATCGAGTTATTACACGTAATCAAATCACTTGGCTGTCAGCCTTCGCTCTAACGGGTGTGATGGCAAATGTCAAATATTTAATGAAGTTTGATACTCCTCAAAATGCTTGAATAATAAACAACAAATATTTTGGTGCCCCGAAGACATTTGTGCACTTTTGGATTTCGCTCCGCTATTGCATAAGCAAAATGAGACAACCGCTTCTGTGTTTAGGAAGGGTTTCAAAGGGATTACTTGCTGTCCAGTAATGTGTAAAAAAAAAAAAAAAAAATCAATAAAGAAATACTTTCAGTGTTGGGTTTTTCGCATGTATTTATTTTTGCCGTAGACAGCCGTCTAATTCGTATCGTTCAAGTACTTTTCCTGAAACGAATACAAATAAAACACGTTTGAAGTTATTTGACCGCCAGCTATCATTTCACTGCTTTTTACCGAAGCTTTTGCCGTGGAATGGCTTCCTCGTTTTATACATCTTAACTGACATGTTTTGCCAGCCGCTGCTTGTTGCAAACAAAGTTGCCGTTACAGTACAATATATTTAGCAAATATGTCTTCAGTCACTATCAATCTCGACATCAGAAAAAAGTGCCAATTTATACGGCGACACCTCAGCAAATATGGTCACGCCGTGACACCCTCAAAAAGGCTGCGACCAAATCCGTGCCGGTGCGACCAATTGAAAAAAGTTTGCAGCACCAGCGGTACCGGTGCAAAGGTTCGTGTAAACCCCTGCTAACAATTTTGTTTTTTCCGTGCACACTTGTCCGGAAAGTCGATCACGCTCATGAAAAAGACACGAGGGCGACATGTCCTCATCACTAATGCAGCAGGGGGATTCTCTTTGCGCCGTCCTTTCCGTCCTTGCCTCCCCTCTAACCTCACCTCTCTCGGCCTTTACTTTCTTGTCTTATGCAAGACACATTTAATGCGTCTCAGGAAGGCCCGGGTGTGGTTTGGAATGTGTGGTAGTACATTTTTATTTCTCCATTTGCCTTTTAAGGTTGCAAAAAGTCCAATTTGAAGCCCTTTATTGCAGCTCATCATCTCGAGGTGGCGCTTGATCATCACATCCAGTGATTAAGGCGCCACGTCGATTGAAAGTGTTTTCATGGGAAAGTAGCGTGGGTGTAATGAAAACTAATTTTGTGACGAGGTATCGATTTTTAACTACAAAAATTACATTCCGTTGTAGACGATTTCTTTCCTAGGCAAATACTGTTATTTTTGGTTGTGTGACTAAATCCAAGTTTTGGTCATCACCTGTTTCACATCTTTTACCATTACCATTCTTGTTGCTGTTGTTTTTCGTAATTTCGCTTTGAGAAATAGGGCAACGGGCTAAATATAGAAAATCAGATGCCACGAAGAGCAGTGTGCATGAGATTAGATTTTCATGTCCTCAAGTTGCCCAGAAGATTGGTGGGGGAGAAGTTAGGGTTAGGTGGTTAACTCTAATTTAAGGTTAGAGTTGGGGGTTAGGGGGTTAGTGTCGGGGGTCAGGGTTTAGAGTTAGGGTTTCGGGTTAGCGTTAGCGTTTTTTGGGCCAAGTCACGTTTCTTTCATTGAAAAAAATCCCGCTGCACACCATTAGCTAAAAATGTGAAAAAAGCTTATAACAAGTGTTATATTGTTATCATAAGCTTTTTTTTTTTTTTTTTTAAACATTGAAGGGCGGCCCGGTGGTCCAGTGGTTAGCGCGTTGACCTCATAGTGCAGAGGTTCAATCCCAGCTCCGGCCGCACTGTGAGGAGTTTGCATGTTCTCCCCGGGCCTGAGTGGGTTTTCTCTGGGTACTCAGGTTTCCTCCCACATTCCAAAAGCATCCATGGCAGGCGGATTGAACACTCTTTAAGTTCTCCATAGGTGTGAATGGTTGTTTGTCTGTGTGTGCCCTGCGATTGGCTGGCAACCGGTTCAGGGTGTCCCCCGCCTACTGCCCGAAGACAGCTGGGATAGGCTCCCTTGTGAGGATAAAGCGGATCGGAAAATGGATGGATGAATTAACAATGAAAAATAACGCTATACTATAGCATCCTGAATAGGAATCAAATCAACATAAATCCAATATTTTATTATATTTTTTATTTTGAGGGGGGAAAAAAATTGAAAGAACACCCCCACCTATTGTATTTGCTGAGAAACCTTGAATTATTCATGTTGGCAGCATAGAAAGTTTCTGGAGTGAAGGCAATTATGTTTGCTGTAATGTCTTATTGCGTGGATCAATGACGGCCAATTATGACAAAATATCTGCCGATCCGATCCAGCCAATCAAATCATGAGTCAAGTCTCATTTCCATGTCAAAATGTGGACAATGGTGGAATTTTTGTGTCAAAATGCAGCCTTTTCTGGTCGGCGTTCCATTTTATTGACACAATTAAGCACTTTGTGATCAACTCTTGGCGTATTATGTTTGCGCGACTATTTGTCAGTGTTCAAGGTCTCAGCGTAAGGCGCTTAGCCATTTGGCGGTGTCCCCTCGCCTGGTATGCGTGGGAACGTGGCGAAGGTTGGGGTGGCTAGCCTAGCGTCTGAGAGGCTAAACCAATGCCTGCATTGTCTTCTCGTGGGACAATCGACAATTAGTCGCAAGCTTACTCTCAATGGAAATGTGTTTCTCACAGGTGCTTTGCGCTCCTTTTGGTATTAGCTCAAGTGTTAAAGCTGATTAGAAGCCACTTGTGGGTGCGTGTGCGTGTGCGTGTGTGTGCGCACGCGCGACAATGCAGCTCAATTTATTTAATCTTGCCCGTCCGTCTGGAAGCCGTAGAATAGTGCTCGGTCATATCTTTGAAGATGCAGCGCCTTTGGAGCTTTTCTATTTGTGCAAACGTTGAAGCAAATGGATGAGTTGTATGTGCTCCAGTTTTAGCGCCTGAGCACAAAGTCCGGCTTGAGATTTTCTCAGAGTCGACCACATGTGAAACACATGAACTGGACAGATGTGAGATGCAAAACATTTGAATTTTCTTCACTGCATGCGTGTGGAGCATCGGCAATCATGTTTGGTAATTAGCCAATGAAGTGAACGTCTCATGAATCATCTCTAAAAGGTCAGCAATAATTTTAGGGAGCCATGTCTACCAAGAGTTGACCCAAAAAAGTCCCAAGACACCATGACTGAAAAGACACAGGAAGTTGGCAAGTGAGACTAAATAGTCACTTTGAGTCTTTTCCTGATATCCTTTTTTGTTTGTTTTTACTGAGCCCGCGAGCCATTTTCATTTAGAAATTTGGTAATCGTGTCTGCCATCAGGGTTCCTGCAGCCCCTTAAAAAATCTTAAAAGGCATTGACTCCAGGAATCTAAAAACAAGACCTTAACTCATTCACTCCCAAAGACGTTTTTAAACGTCTTTTCAGACTTGGTCCAGAATTGGCTGGGACTGAATGAGTTAATTGGCGTTCAAATATTCAGTAAATTACATTAGTCGATCCTAAATGCCACCTTGTGGATGCAATGGGCATCACCATTGTTTTGTTTTTTTTAATGGCGACGTCTCATCAGTGACGGACAGCGCGGGACTCAGTTAAGCAATAATCTGTTGCAGTGACATTCTGACAGTTTATTGATAACACCAGTTTTTGAAGGCTGATACGTTTTTTTTTTGTTTTGTTTTTTTTAATCGAGCGAATACATTCACACACATCGACAGCACAAATCTCAGTCAAGTCGCTAATTTTATATCATCGGTATGCGCGCATTGTGAAGGAAAGAAAATCATGACTCTTGAAGTGAGTCAGCTTTTGACCACACTTTGGGGAAAAAACACCCAGATACCAAACAGATACGTGTGAGCGGAGCCCGGAGCTGAAGTTTCATGACGCGTCATTGCGTCACAATTGCAGCCTAGAAGTTCAGCCCCAGGCCAGCTTCGCTTTGCAAAATGTCATTTGATAGGTAAGGTCTTTCACGAGGAGGTCTCAAGAAGTCATGCCTGAAAAGAAACAGGAAACCTGTTGTTTTGGTTTGAGTAGGGCGGGCATTTCCAAGAACCCTTATCACCCGGATTTTTTCAACTTTGTTTCAACTAACCAACGTGAGATTTGATTGGCATATTTATCATGAGGAAACTCAGGCAAGAGTCGCAATAATCCATATCTGGAAAAGCGCAGGAAGTCTGCCATTTTGATTTCAAGTAGCCATGTGAGGGCCATTTGGAGCTGCCCTCCAAAAAAAAAACCTACGGGTACTTGAGATCTTGTCCTGTTGTGATCAAAATCGAAGGGTGATGAAATTCTGATTCGTTCATAATTAATAGGCTCTCAATTTGAAATAGGACAATAGCCCCTTCATCCCGTTAAGACTGCAAACCTTGTCAGGGAAACTCTTGTCAGAATGTGACACCACGAGAATTGGTATGGAAGACCAAATGGGTGAACGAGAACACACTGATCCGCTCCTCAGGGTGAGAAGTCACAACAGTGGCTGCTCGTTCCGGTCAGGAGGCCATTTTTTTTTTTGGGTGGGGGGGGGGACAGGCATAATTGATTTGAATGCGAGCATCAAAAAGGATTTTCTCTGAAAGTGATCCACTTTCTTCCATTGGTCTCACTTGAAGTGTGCAAAATGTTTGCCGGTCACAAGGAGGCTCGCGGATGGCTGAAGGTTTTATGTGAAATAGCAATGGAAATTCCATTCATTAATGATTTGGACATTTGGATTGAGTGAACCCTTTTCAAAACATCCTGTATATCTTGTCACACACGACTTTTTCGTTGGTGCAGTGACACTGAGCAACTTGTAGCTGATTCCACCACTGACATTAGCGATCCAGGCCTTTCGATGCTTGATCTTGAGAGAAGGTTACCACCCTGCCGTCGCCACCATCAACCCCGCAAGTAGCCTAACATATTCTGTCGAACCCCTACAGCAGGGGTGTCAAACTCGTTTTAGTCGCAGGCCAATTTGGAATTACGTCTTCCCTCGGAGGGACATTATGACAACCACAAACTTATTACTTGTACACAACAAATTAATAGATTACTAGTTTTGAAATCAGTCAATTATAATAGTTTGTTCAATTCAATGTTCAAGTGAGTGTAAGCAGGGTAACAAAATTATTGCAGAATCTCAACGTTACTTATTGCTCGTGACAATTTCACATTTCAGTACAGATTTTAGCATTTCGACACACATGATTTGCTTTTGCGGGCCACATAAAATGACCAGACTGGCCGGATCTGGCCGGCGGGCCTTGAGTTCGACACCTGTGCCCTACAGGGATCTTCAATCGTGTTGTTGTTCCCCGTCAAGCAGGCCGACTATCGGCCAAGTGGCCCCAAGTTAGCTACGCGCGGAAGATGGTGCGAAGGGATTTGGTGCGATGCTAAATTAGCATTTTATGCCTCATCGAAAGCAATTGAACACACCCCCAAATATATACAGTCAAACCTCGGTCTTCGTCCATAATCCGTTCCAGAAGGCTGTTCGAAAACTGAATTGTTCGAAAACTGAAATCACGCTCTTTAAAAAAAAAAACAATTAAAAAAGGTTTATTGAACACGTCTGCTCACAATGGAAAGCGACACAAGGAAGCATCACTTCCTCGTCTACCCGAGGAAGCATCATTTCCTCGTGTAGGGAAGGCGAGATGAGTCAAGTGGTGCATTCAAGTGCGCTCCGTTTGTTCGAGAACTGAAATTTGTTCGTCTTCCGAGGCATAAAAAACTCGAAATATTTGGTCAAAAACCGAATTGGTCGAGAACCGAGACGTACGAAAACCGAGGTTTGACTGTATATGTGTATAATGCAGTACATGCAGTTTGACGCCTTTTCATCCGTTCTGGATCCGACGCCCCCAGAATGTGTTAGCATCCACTTTTGACATTTAGCGGTACAGCAGTGAGACATTGCCGAAACTCTTTGTTCCAAATGGCAGCCTGTGGGACGCTCATAGCAGGTGGTTCAAGCAGAGACAAGAGCTGCCAGCATGTCCGCCACAGGCATGGATGGCGGGATGATTGACAGCAGGAGCTGCGGGGGGGGGGGGGGGGGGGCAGAAGAGGTCATGCGGCGTCTTTGGCCTTCACAGTGTCGTGTGGGGGCGTAGAGAGAGCTGCCCCCCCGACACCCGGCGGGCTTTGATAGCCACGGGTGGGCTTTGTCTGTCATCAGGGCCCCTGTTGTACTAACATGCATTTCAGCAACCGTCACACAAACAACAACATTGTATTCCTTGGTGAAAATAGTCGCATTTTATTTGAGATACATCAACTTTTGTTTCCAAAAAAAAGTAATTATTTAAAGTCTTGATTTTTTTTTTCATTTTCCCCTGAGGCAAAAGCAACTCTCTTAACAGATTTTTTTTTTTTTCATGTGTCAATCTTACAAGTTTTACCATTGAAATGTTCGCTCTGGATTATTCGTTTTAAAGGAAGTCCTGTGTTGGGAAGAATTAAACCGGCCGTGGCATGTGCTCGAGTGCCCGGCCAAAAAGCGAAGATTAACAACGGAGCATTGTGTCCAAAAGCTGATTACTCAAGTGGCAAACAGCTGATGGCGCCAATTTTTCATGTCAAAGCATCGCTCCTTCTGCACTGTGGGTGGCGGATGCATTGAGTGAGCGGTCACGGCGGTGCGGCTCAAAGTGAGAGGTGCATGAATCCATGCGGTGAAGAGGCAGCGGTTTCCAGGCTTGAAAGTTGACCGTGGGCGCGCGTCTATCCGAGAACAAGCCATCTTTTGGACTCCTGAAGATGTGACAGATTAGCACCGAGTTGGTCAATCCTGCCCCTACCGACTCTCAAATCAATTCGTGCAGGCGTTGGAAATAACATCACTCTCTATGTGCAGTCGTCAACTACAAAAAAAAAAAAAAAGTCTGTTTTTGGGGGGGAAGAAAAAAATGGTTTTCTTAGGAGTATTTTGGAAGGCTTTTTTTAGAAAAATGTTCGATATTTGATATGATATGAAATTTCAAGTTTTTGTGAAAAAAAAAATCTTGCTGTAATAAATTATTTTGTACTTTTTTTTAACTACGATTTTTCAAGATAATTTACCATATGATCATTATTTTTTGAGAGTCAATTATTTTTGAGAGTGAAAGGTGCATTTTACCTATCAAGGTGTAATTTTAGACATTGAAAATGTTTCTTTGGGGGGGGGCTATTTTTCCACTTTTGTGTATTGTCGTCCATAAAAAACAAGTTTTAACAACATTGACATTTTTAGGAGAAAGACTATAGGCAAAAATATACCGTTTTGCGAGTGTAAACAGATTTTTCTCTTCGCGGCAGAGCTCGCTTTTCATGCCCCCCCACCCCCGACTCTCAGGGTTTCACTGTACTTTTACAAGAATAACATTTTTACAGAGACCTATTTTTTTTTTCATGAATGAAAATCTCATTTTTATGAGACAGTCGTCACCTAGCAATCATAAATTTCCAGCGTTTTCACAACTTTTATTAATCAGCTTGCTCCTTTGTGTTGAAAGTCATGCTCACTGTCACAGATGATGTCGCTGTCACAGATGATGTCGCCGCATACCTAATTATCTAAATTTGGGAAGCTGCAACAGCTTGGACACCGTAGCAGGGTTTTGTCGCGAAAAGTGCGACGGGTCTCTTTTTCCGGGTTCCGTGTAAAACATGTTGGCAGGAAATCAAAATTTTCTGGAGTCCTACATTTTCTACCTCCGCATAGGCATGTGTGTGTTAAAATGTGAATAATGTGGTTAAGTCTTACTGAGGAGCTTTAAAATGGGCTAATCCCACGCCGAGCCACAATGACGCTCATTCACTTCCTCGACGTGAAAAGATTCGCCTCCGCTTGCTGGGAAAGAAACGGGTGACGGGTGGGGGAATATAATTCATAAAAACCACAACAGCGACGTTTGGGAAGTGACTAAATGTGTCAGTATAAGCCTCGGTACTCACCGACTCGTTTTGTGTGCGAAGTTTCATCCGCAGATTGGTGGCAAGCAAATCAGCTCAGGCAAACGGCTTTGACTACTTTGTATAAGTGCTTACTTGTTATTTACTTTTTTTTTTTTTTATGATGTCCCAAAAGCATCGAACAGGAAATGTGACTTATCGAGGCCAACAAAAATATTTATTTTTGATACGAGTTTAATTTGGTCTGTGACCACACTCGTAACTCAAAACACTGGCGTCTCAAATCATCCATGGAAATGCCATTAATCCGTTCTAGCCCCCCCCCCCAAAAAAACTAAATAAAATGTTGCAATGTGTATTTTAATCAAGAAAAATAGCAAAAAACAATAAAATAAACCAAGTAGATTACAAAAAATGGTTGCCGCAAAATCTTCTGTCCAAAGGCATGGCGGGCACTATTGTACGCCATCCACACATTTTTAGGCCACATCGGTAAGTTGTCCTCGACTTAAACCGCTCATGACCTTTTCAAGGTGTATTAGCGCCCTCTCTTGGTTGAAAGTTGATCCTACAGTTTATTACAGTCGAACCTCGGTACGTACCCCGAGGGACATAAAACGTAAAACAGTGGACGTGTCGATCAGTAGCGTTGCTAAGCAAAGGAGGGAAATCCTGCGCTGTACATGTTCATAAGCTAGGTCGCGGCGGCAATTAGCTTGCCACGGTTCGTTGTAACGAAGGCCTATTCACTATTTTGTGGGAAAAACCTGGTCGTTATAATGAAGTTTATGTTCTGAGGATGTTCATTGTAAGCAAATGGAAAATGAATTTCATGATATCGGGACTTTGAAATGTGAACAATATATATAAACGCAAACGGGGTACTCTGTCGTTTTTTCGTTAGGGGCACATCGCATCACATGTGTTTGGCACAGTTTTTATAATGGAGTCATTTCCTGATGCATTCCACTCATTTTTATCCGGCTTTTGTACAAGAAGTGGCTGGTCATTGGCATCTAGCCTACGATGTTATCGTTCGTGACTGAAAAAGCCAAATAAGTAAAGAAATATCGAACGCCGGCTCTTGTTGAGGAAGTGTAGTGTAGTCAGTCACCTTAAAATGCAAACCAAAAGAGGAACCTTAATAAATGAATGACTGACTCATGTACAAAGCCGGAACCGAAAGTTCCTCACCTTGCAGTCTCCACTTAGACGCGCCACTGCGGTTATTTCCATCTGTTGGTAACAGGATGTAGCTTTTACGACCTTTCCTCCATTGTCAAAAGCTCTCTGTGGTACAAAAACAAGTGTCCCGGTGCCAGTTTTGCAGCAAGATGTTCCTTATCCTGTGTCAACACGATAGCAAAACATTTTACTGAACTGAACTTTAGTAGATTTTGGTGTCTGCAGAGGAAGATGATTTCTGTGGCTGTTTTTCGTAGTCGCTGCTTATCCACTATATTTTGGCTGTCGGACAGCGATATCGAGTGGACAAAAGTGGTCAATGTAATATTTTTGGGGGGAAATCGATACTACTGATCTGTGCCCTACATTGTCTGTTATTTTTACATCTTAACCAATTACCGTATTTTCACGACCATTCGACGCACCGTATGGTTGGGCGCAGTCTCATTAATGGGTGCTATTTCTGTATTTTACACATAGACAAAACGCACTGTATTATTGGGCGCGATTTTAAAGTGGTAAAACATACGCCAGCTTAAACATACGGCATGCATGCGCGCACGCTAAAAACACGTTAGCTTGTAGCATACGGTAGCATGCCAAGACATACAGATACAAGCTAAAAACACGTTTTTAAAAAGGCAACGGAAACTGAGTTCCGTTGTATTTTATTTAGCCATCGTACAATGTACTCACGTTTTTCGATCAATCATCACCCAGAAATCCATCAAAGTCCTCATCCTCTGTATCAGAATTGAACAATCGTGCAAGTACCGGTAGTCCATCAAAAACGCCGTGTTCCCTCTCGTTGTCAGTCACTCTCATTGCCATGTGGCTCCACAGAAATGATGCCGCCTTTGCCAAAAACTCGAACAACAGTGCAAGCAGACACGTTCGTCCAAGCAGCCACAATCCATTCGCAAATTGTGGCGTAACTCGCCCGGCGCTGCCTCTCACTCTTTGTAAAGTTGTGTTTGCCATCGATCATTCATTGTTCCCATGCCGCTCGCAACTTTACTTTGAACGCCCGGTTGATGCCGATGTCCAGCGGTTGGAGTTATTTAGTCAAGCCTGCGGGAATAACGGCAAGCTCAGAGTTCATTTGCTTGACTTGGTTTTTCACCGCTGCTGTGAGATGGGCACGCATGCCAAAAGCATAACCGATGGCTTGAAGTTTGAACTGAGCTTTGTAGGCGTGTCTCTTTGTAGAATTTATTTTCGGGGGTTCTTAGAAACCAAAACCGAAGTTGTTTTGCAACAATGCTCATAGCCACACTCTATACAGGTGTTGGTACCTGCTTGTAGCGTCGCTTTAGCGTCCACTTACACGCCCACCCTTCACTCATTGGCGGCCTGCTTCCCCGCATGCCTGTCACTCACGTCTGCCTTTTCTCTCTCTTTCTCTCCATATATGTATATATACACGCCCACCCTTCACTGATTGGCCGACTTCTTTGCCGCATGCCTGTCCACAGTCACTTCCGCCTTTTCTCTATATAAACAGCGTGTCGGCTTTCAGTCAGGTTTTGGAACTCAGCGCATAGACAAGACGCTCCGCCTCATAAGGCGTCCTGTCCATTTTGGAGAAAATTTTAGACTTTTAATGGCGCCTTATAGTCGTGAAAATACGGTAAAAGCGTTGACAATAGAATAGCTTAGCACTCGAAGACGTGAACTGTATGGATGTCGTAAAGCTCCGCCTCCTCCCTCTCTCTGTGGGAGCCGTTCAGCATTGTGTCAGCTCAAGATTGAAAATCTGGAGGTTTTACAGATACTGAGTGAAAATATTTGGGTTAGTTGCATTTGAATAAGCCTGTCTGGTTAAAAATGAAGAGCTGTAATGCTTCAGTACAGTGATTCTGAACACTGCCTATATCACGGTGTGATGTCATACCATGATATCCAGCTGCGATCTCACGAAAATGTCACAATATAATGTCACGTCGCCACACGCCGCGATGAAATCGTACTGAGTTGTCCACATCGTCAACTCGTGGCCTGGCATGCACAAGACACCGTCTGTCAATCTGTTTTTAAGGTCATCCTTGTGTAAAAAGCGAAACTAAAAATGGCTGCAATGTTGAAAGGAAAGTGCTTGATGAAAACCTTTTCAAAAAGACGGGCAGCCTGGCAAAGAGCGCTGGAGTGTTTTGGGGTTTTTTTTTGTTTTTTTCTGGGAAGAGCTCTTCAATGGTATTGTGCTGCTTTGAAAAGGATGAGAGTCGTGATCCAGAGCATCCTTGTTATTGGGCTCTCGTCTCTTTAAATAAAATTAATCAACCATGGTGGGGTGGGGGGAAGGCACAGTTTTAGTTACTCCTCTGTGAAGGCTACTAAACTAATTAGCTTAGCATTAAATCGCTACCAAATAATTAAAAATAAATTGAGCCGTTGTGGTGGATTCGTAATGCGAAGCAAAAATGGTTCATCACAAGGGAAAAAACCACAAGTTGAGGCATTGAAATTTAATGGTGTTGACCACATTTTAAAAGATTTGGGCATAAAAGTGTAATTGTTGACCAGACAGACTTTTAAACTTTGACCATTTTTGACCACGAAAAGATGGGAGCATCAAACTCATTTTACATCGGGCTGGATTTAAACTGCTGCCAGGAGGCTTCTGACATGTTTGTTTGACACCCCAGCACTAGAGGATTTCAGGACACAAAAATCATTTGCCTAGCGTTAACGCTACATTAAACGGGAAGAATAAAAGTATGCCTGTGAGCTGTTGCGGTTGCTTTTAAAGAGGAACCTGCTTATGTAAGAACGTCGCGCCAATGATGAGTCATGGTCATGGGGCTCTGAAGTTTGTCCTTAACACTAAAAGCAACGGTTACCTAAACACACACACAAAACAGATGCAGGCGTCATACCAGCAAACCTTTTCAGTGCGTTTTATTTCTTTAACGTACACTCAACGCAGCTGTTATGTTAGCCCGTTTCATGCGTAAGATCCCCAAAATGGCTGCAGCAGAGTCATAAAAGATCACAAGCTTTGCCACTTTTGCCTTCGATGCAGAATCAAGCAAAATGGGAAGCCTGAAAATTCAAACCCTGTCGAAGTCGACCTTAAAATTTGCTGGCTTCAGATGAAGCATGTTGAGCTTTACTGATTAACGAAGCATAAAACAAAAAGAATTCCACCTAGCTGTATTTCAAATAATCACATAGCTGAAGCTTTCTGTCCGCTAGCTTAATACCAAAGCATGGAGCGTATAGCATATATGTTGCGGTGCTAACCCTTTAAGCGGTGGATTGAACACAAACGCGGTCGCATGGCATTTCCATTCATTTCCGTGGGAAAAGACGAGATGCCAATGTTTTAAGTCACGAGCGTGGTCTTGGAATGAATTACACTCGTTTCTTACCACCAATGTCCTGTAAAGATCCCTATCACAAACGATAGCTTAAAAGGTCTGTAGCATAGCGGCCCACACTGTTCACACAGATCAGTGTCAAAATAAAGTTCACGTGTTGCTACACCTAAAACAGTCGTCAATATTTATTGTCAAGGGAACATACGCGATGTAGCTTTAAACCTTTCAGAGACAGCGGTTACTACAGCGGACAGCTTAGCATGTTATCAGGTTACAGAGTGCCTGAAAGGGTTCATGCTAAGCTCATGATTTTAAGCCGCCCTGAATTGGACAAGCCACATTTAGCCGTTTTCCCACTTTTTACTTGTCAGTGTTTTCTCACTCTCTCGTACAGCTATATCAATGCTAACATTTTGAAGTAAACTAGCATGTATCGTGAAAAATGAACATCCTCTGGCAGGATAATACATTCATAACTTCCTTTTTGTCCAGGGCCCCGCTGATGGCGGCTCATGGATTATTCCGGCCTCAGACGTTTCCCCACTGAAAACATTCCTTGACGTTGGACTTGTTTGGATGTGAATCACATGTTTTGTCTTGTTTGGGGAGAGCAAATCTCAGTTATCAAGCATCATTAGCACCTGCCTTGTATGTTACGTGTGTGATTCGTTCTAATTTACTGATATTATCTCCCCACTGCTCATGAACGATGGTGCTCGATGAGCTTTTTGCTGCATCGAGAAAGTTATAAACAAATATGTCTTGTTTGAATTTGGAGCTGCAACAGTGCAAAGTAGGGAAAGACAGAGACAGATGTTTTTGTTTTTTTGAATTAGCACCCATGGGGGCTGACAAACAATATCATCAATATTTAAATGTCATAAAAGTGACTATTGGACTCTATTTATATGCCGTTAGCATGTTTAATGAACATCTGTTCCGATTTGCAGCGGTGTTTTTATTTTTTTATTTATCTTTGACAATAGACATCTTTGTTTTAATATGAAAACAAAACACGTGAGCTCCCGTGCTCAACAACATAATTAAATGAATACTTGGACAGATAAATAGCGACTTAAAGTTTTCGAGAGTATTTTATTTTATTTAATTATCTCCTATCAGTTGTCAAAATTATAAGATATTCCGATGCTGATATGGATTCAAAATGGCAAATATCGACGCCCATAATCCATTGATGCTTGACCACAAAAAAAGCTGTATGATATCAATTTGCTTGGATTTAATGGACTCGCATTCGAGGCATTCAAGCAACTTGCTCGTTTGGAAAGGAGCGCTCATCCTTCATGTCAACCTCTTAGTGGGTCAAAGTTTAATGTAGCAGGAGAACAAACAGTTAGTGTGTGTGTGTGTGGGGGGGGGGTCTGTGTGCTTGCGCACTGAGCGGACACAGGATGTTTACCATCATGATGATGACAATGGTGCCCCCCACCATCCTCAGCCAATAACCGTGTGCGTGTGTGTGTGTGCGCGCGCATATATGTGTGTGTGTGTGTGTGAGTGTGCGTGCGCACGCGAATGTGTTGAGCTTGTTGATCCAGTTTTATTTTCAGTATGAAACAAGTACAATTGGATGCTTACTCTCCGTAGAAAACAAAATAAAAATGCGGAGGGGGGGAGACAAACAATAAGATAATTACAGCCGCAAAATTATGAAAGGGAGAAGTAGTAGTAAAAGTGTTTTGGTGAAGGTGTAACTGTTCAACAGGCAAGTGATCTGTAGTTGTTGAGCATAAAAAGTTGTGTTGAGGCAATAAAGGGTGGCGGCTGACCACCAAAAAGTTACACGAGTCACATTTCAGCCTCAAGAAGTTGTCTTTTGGCTTTTAAAATACATTAAGTGACCGTGAAAATGTGTATTTTCTCTGAATGATGTGCTGCCGTTGAGCCGTGACGAGGCCTTGGCTGAGACTAATGTGTGTGTGTGTGTGTGCGTGCGCCTGCGTGTGTGCGTGTGTGTGTCATTGAAAGGCCGCCAAGCAGGATGTTTTGGTTTGAGTGTGGGCGGATGTCGCCGAGAGAGACGAGCGGATGTGTCGGCTTCCTCTTGAAGAAAAAAAAAAGGGGGGGGGGGAGAAAAAGTGAGAACTGCACCTCTGGCGGCCATTTTGATTGTTTAGGCGGCGACTGACACGGTTTGTGGGTGGCGCGCCTGCCGCAGGTGTTTTGTCTTCCTGTGGCTGCGGGCGCGGCGCCTTAACCAAACACGGCGCGCAGTCTTTGCACGAAAGAATCATCGGATGTCTGTCCCTTGATTTCCTGCGTGTCAAGAGATCAAAGCGCACGCAGGGTCAGTCATGCCAAGTCGGTAAGCATCAACACGTGCTCGTTGTCGGGGAAGCCATTTTGTGGAACACCTATAAAGTTCCACGAACATTTACAGCGAGTCGAACGCGTTCGTCGAGCAGTGGGCTTGAAATATGTTGCATCATCTTCAGTGAAGCTAACGCGCATGTTTTTGTGAACACATGACGGCTACTCCTAATTCGACTTATGACCAAGGTTTTGGAAACATTAAACAAAATGGCTTCAACACCCCCTTTTTAAAACAATTTTAGAGTACTGGAAGATCTTCTGAAGTGAATTGCGTGATTTGTTTCGAAAATACATTGAGACTGTGGAGAACTCCTTTGAGCAATTCACATTAGCAATCTGGTTCTTGACAGGTTAGCATTGGTCCTCCCAATACAACAACAGCCAAATATTACTACGACTTTTATGGGGCATTTGTGGTCATTTTTAAAAAATCAATCGCACCTTTGACCTTTATGTGGCCAACCCTTTCATGTATGTCCAAATTAAACTTTTTGTGATCATTATTATGCCCGAAGACAACTTTTTTGTTTGTTTGTTTGTTTGTTTTTGACCATTGTATTTTTTGGGGGGGGGGGTAAACTTTGTAGTCAGCCATTTCTTTTAAATGGCAAAATACAATTATTTATGATCAAACATTTCATTTGTTGTGCCTCAGTCAAACTAACAAACAAGCAACTAAATAAATAATATGACTTTTATGGCTGTTTCTGTCCAAACACAAAAATGTGGTGGTCACGTTTTGCAATTTTATGCCATCATACAACTTTTGTGGTCAAATATTGTATTATTTTGGCAAAATGTAGTTGCGTGTGATTCATGGAAAACTGTTATTTAATTATTCCAAAATGCAACTTTCAGTGTTCATTTTTAACCAATTTTTTTGGGGAGGTAATTATGGTGCATTGTGTTTGTTGCCATGGTGCTGAAATGAAACCTTTTGTCGCTAACATTTGCATTTTTGTGACCAAAAACTTTTTTTGGTGTGTGGACAATGGCTAATGGTGATAATTTCAGTCTAGAACCCCGCCGAGCCCAAAAATAACAACAATTGTGGTCAACTGTTCCAATTTTGTGTCAACGTTTGCATGTTCTGGTCAACAACGCTCATTACTTTTAACCCCTCCCACTTATCTGAAGCCAGTCTAACGGTATCCTTTTCATGCCCCTTAATTAGCAAGTGGGCTAATCAGTATGTTCTGCCGCTGATTGGCACTTAGCGCGTCCTGTTTATCTGCCTCTTGAACGGATTTGATTGCGGCCGCTCTTCCTGTATTGCAAGGGAGGTGGGGAGGGAGGGGGGGAGGTGTGGAGGCTCTGGTTGTAAATGAGCTTTGCAGATGTCAACCAGATGTGCTCCTCCTGAGCAGAAGGAGATGAAGAAGAGATAGCCCGGCCAGAGACACACTGACAGCTTTGTTCACCTCCGTTTGATACTTCCCCCTCCTCCCCGCCTCCTCCTGTGTGTGTCTTTACACTCCTCCGCCCCCCCCCCCCCCCCCCATCATTCACGGCGCTTTGAAGCCAGCACAGGAAGAACGCCCGAATCGATTGCTGTGTGCATTAAGTCTGGAATGTGTGGCACCCTCCTCTTCCTTCCTCCTTCTCTTTCTTCCTCCCTCCCTCCTTTGTGCATGTGCGGCGTTCGTGTGTGTGTGTGTGTGTGGAGGGGGTGGGGGGGGCACTGGATACTTTATTAGGTACACGATCCAATAAGATAAACTAAAAACCATCATAATGCTGATTGTCTTTGGTTCATTTTTGCAGTCCGACGGTAACCTTTAATTCTTCGTACTTGTACTCAGTGCAAAAATAATACAGAATATTTTGTGGTTGTTGTTTTTTTTTTTTTCCTCAAAGACACCCCCCCCCCTAGTCAACTGTTGCATTTTTAGATCATAATGAGACTTTTTGTTTCAAAATCCAACTTTTTTCTGGGTGGACATTCAGTTTTTGTGCAACATATTTAGGTTTTTGTTGTCAACGACTGCATTTGTGCATAATTTGTGCTTAGCGTTTATTTTTTTTACTCCCAACATTCATGAATTGTGGTCGTTTTTGTGACGAATTTCAGCTTTGTGTGGTCAATTTTTGCTTCTCGACACGCCAAAATATAAATTGTTTTGGTTAACTTTTTTAAAATTTAAAATTGGTTTAACCTTTTCCAGCAACTTCTGCTACCACCAAAAATGACTTTTTAAAAAACTTTTGGTTATGTAACTAATTTCATCAGGTAGCTTCCGGAATTCTAGGAACCTTTTGGTCACGTTGGTTTTGATATTTTTCAACCAAAAGGATGAACGTTTAAAAAACAAAAAAAATTTGTATTTCGCTTGCATTTTTTTTTGGGCCAAGATCTCCATTTTTAAAACTGACCGTGGCCTTTGCCCAGGCATGCTTCATTGTAATGTCTCGACAACATGTTTCATTTCCTGACATTGTAAAGCACGGCTAACGTATTCTCCGCAGCACCATGGCAACGACGACCACCACACCGATGACGGCCACGCCCACGACAGTCAGTCTTCTGTCACGACGACGACAGAGGACGAAGGCTGGATGAAGGAAGAGAGCGGCGGCGAAGGAAGTCGACGGAAGCGGCGAGGGGACAAGGGCAGGAAACGCCGAGACAAGGATATCCGAACGCAGCGAGAGGACGACGGCGCGAAATGTTGGCCGGACGAGGGCGAAACCGCCCACCAGGTGGACCCATCGGAAGCGGCGTCGGGGCAACAGCCGGTTCTGAACTCCATCTTGCAGCACGTGGTCAAGCAGCTGGACGTCCTCACTCGGGTATTGCATGACAAGGATGTTGATTTTGATTGTCGTTCGCGACTGCGTCAAATTTGAATGATTAGAAATATGGTGAAGTCGATTAAATGACGCTTCGAAATCGTGAGAACTCGCGTCCCACGCAGGCTGTGGTCGTGTCGACTGAATGCGCTGACGCGCCGTCCCACTCAATTGTCAACCGTCAATCAAAAGCTACGACTCTGACTTGGAAAATTGGATACTTGTTATGCACGCCCGGAACTACAATTTTGATCCGCAAAGGTATATTCACTTAGAGCCTCAAGTGACTAGAAAACATCTCACTGGGTCATTTTCCATGCCTCGACAACGGGGCGCTCTAAAGTAGCCAGCCCAGCATAAAGTCTTGGCCTGCACGTGGCTGTCAAGTTGGCTGTCTTCCTCACTGTCTTTCGCACCCTCACAATGCAACGACGACGCCCTCGAAAGGCTAATGGCAATATTCCATCCATCCATTATCTGAGCCACTTATAATGTTCATTCATTTCCGATCCGCTTATCCTCACAAGGGCCACGGGGGTGTTGGAGCCTATCCCAGCCGTCTCCGGGCAGGAGGCGGAGGACACCCTGAACCGGTTGCCAGCCAATCGCAGGGCACTCAGAGACGAACAACCATACATGCTCACACTCACACCTAGGGACAATTTGGAGTGTTCAATCCGCCTGCCATGCATGCTTTTGGAATGTGGGAGGAAACCGGAGTACCCGGAGAAAACCCACGTAGGCCCGGGGAGAAAATGCCGGAATTTAACCCGGTATCTCTGCACTGTGACGTCGACGCAAGCTTATAATGTTGTGACTTTTTTTTTTCTTTCCCGCCTCAGACCGTTTCTGTGCTGGAGGAGCGTCTTAGCCGAACGGAGGACAAAGTTGAGGAGTGTCTAGCCCAGACGCATCATCCTGGAAGACCACCCGATAGAGCACCGGACCACCTCACATGAGGTACTACAAGTGGGTGGGTGTGTGTGTGTGGGGTGTGTGTTTGCACGCGCTTTCTCTTCGCTTTCATGAAAAGCCGTCCACCGCCGCAAATGGACCAGAGAAATGAAATGGACACTTCATTAGGTACACCAGCGAAACACAGCAAAAGAGGAGCAAACGTTTTCAAGACGTCTCACAGACCGCTTACTTTCTACGGCTTTATACTTTCGCCTCTGACGAAGTTTTCAAAGTACGGTTTGCTAAATGGAATCACAAACCCAGCTTCTTTTTCAACCCGAACAACCCCTTGCTCAAGACGATTAACTTGGAAACGTGCGACATCCTGGTGGCGTTTGCTCAGCTGACGTTTTCCCTGGATGGAGACGTTCATCCTGTCTCCGCCCACTCCGCCCATCCTAAACAAGCTGAATGAGAAGGAAATCCTCTTTGCGCCTTAAGTAGCTTCATGTGTCCGCTGGGCCATTGAGCATCGTAACCCGCGAGCCTCCCCGGCGGCGCTTCCCGTCTCCGCCGACGGCCTCGTGGCAGCCGCCTCACACGGCCGCCCGAGCCTCTGAAGCTTCTTAACGCCGCTCTTTCGCTTAAAGCCTTTCACTCGTGCACCAAAGTGCACCTGTCGCCGCAGCGAGTGATGCGAATGTGCAAGTGAGGAGATCACTCTCCATCTGCTGCATCTGGACCCGGACTCATGTACATCTTACAACATTTTTTTTCATGTTAGCGAGACGGTTTTGTTTTATCAGGGGATCGTATTTAATAATTAATTAATTTATATTTCGTCTTGATGAAGCATGATCATTTTCACTCAAGATTGTCCTTGTCGGGTGTTTCAATGCGCTTCTGTCCCAATACTTTCGCCTACCTTCATAATCTGGAATGATTATATCTATCAAGGTTATCTTTTAAAAAATGTTTTTATTCAAGCAATTTGTTAAGAGTGTTTTTTTTAAATCTTAATTCGAAATATATACTTCGTGTTGTACAGTTTTTTTTATAAGTGAATAAAACCGAAGTTGCGTTTCTTGTGAATGAGTCGGCTGCAGTGTTTTTGCCTCCGTCTTGACAGTTTGGGGGCTGTGGGTCACGTCCCACAATGCATTGCCGCCGTGGCGTCCTGCCTGCTACGTGACGGTGGCGATCCGCCGTCGCCTTCGCTGATCCCTCGCTCCTCTGTCCTCCTTCCACCCCTCCATCTCTCGATCCGCTTTAGCCGCACTTGCCTAACTGGATCGACCGGAGTCCTCCTGCCTGCCTTTCACTGCAGCCGGCGCAATAACACACCTTCACGTCGCATGTGGACACTTGGTACCATCTAATTTGCTCAATGTAACCTGTGATGAATCATCTGGAGGGGGGAAAAATACAAAACACAATTGCTAGCAAAACGGCGCTTAACTCATTCAATACCAGCCAATTCTGGACCAAGTCTGAAAAGACGTTTAAAAACGTCTTTGGGAGTGAATGAGTTTTTAAAAACAACGGTACGTGTTGGAAACGCTAATACGCGAGGAGGAGCAAAGCAACGCTCTTTCTTTCACCAACTGCCCCCGCTCTCACTTTCTCACGTTTCTTCAATATTCCCGTCAAACGTCCATCCTGGCTCTCTTTTGTTTTGTGTGTGTGTCATTTCGCTCTCAGAGCGTCCTGTTCTATCAAGTCGGACTTCCCCGACAGGAAACGGGGAACAAGAGGAACCCCTCTTGTTGTTGTGGCCACATTGACACTCAGGCACCAGGAAGGCAGGAAGCGAATTGGGGGGGGGGGGGGGGGGGATAAACGTATAAAGTCAGCACTTTCCAAGGAACTGTTTGTTCCCACGAGGAAGAGAGCGCGGTGGGAGAAATGGCGGTGACGGCTGTTTGGCGTTGTAAGCACTGATCTTCTCCTACACTGTGGAGCTTTGAACTTATAAGTGGTTTAGCGCCAGCGAATCTTTTAAGACGCGCAAACCCCGCACGAGACCTGCGGGCAGCGGGCCCGACAAAGCAGGCTGCATCCGGGGGGCCTCTGGGCTAATATTTAGCTGTAGGAAATTCACCTCCGAATGTTTTATTCTGAACCCTTTCAGGGACAGCGGTTACGACAATGGACGGCTTATCATGCTATCAGGCTACAGGGTGCTTGAAAGGGTTAAATTAAAGTAACTCAAAGTGTCAACTTCTTCGCGGGGACCTGAAGACTTTTGGAATTTGTCTTTGGTAGCAATTAAGCTTCGTGTGCGCTCTCTCATCGGCAGAGCCAATTAAAAAAAGAACTCCACAATAACTCCTGTCCCAGGAGGGCATCTAACACCCCCATCTTTGTACCAGCTCAAGCCCTCACATCTCCTGAATGTCCTGCTGATGTTTCCTGGGTGGTCCGCGGCAAAAGCAAAGATGGCTAATTGGGGTCAAAGCTAAACAAACAAAAAAAAAAAAACTAACGGACCCCCTTTCAGCCTTTTGCTAACATTTTTGACACCCGACGGAGGCACAAGTCCGGAGCACGGTGAGGGCTGGGCTCGCTTTGATGTGCCCCCCACACCATTGTGTGCATCCATGTTTACGTCGCGTGAAGCTACGCTACTTATTTGTTCCACCCAGTCTGCTGTATTTTAAGATACGATTAACAGTTCAATGATGTGTGCCACTGTGTTTATGTCCCGGGGAGCTACGTTATGTATTTATGATATGTACTGATAGCTTGTGTGACATGGAGCCCCCGCGTCTTTGAACAACGATTGCCGTTCTAGTCAACTCTGAAATTCGTTGCAGCATCACAACTAAATGCTGATACACCATGTTTGCTTTGGACTCTTTGGACCTCATAACCCGACTGGATTTATATTTCATGAGCATTTCTTTTCAAGTATTCTGGGAATTTCAGCAATTTATAGCCAAGTTTTAAAATCTACTCTACAGCTGATAGGGAGGGGGGGGGGGTGTAAGGTCTTTCGATAACACACTTGTCCTTGAATGTTGAGAAGAATGCGTGGGAATCATTGCCACTCGCAAAATTTGTATTATTTTCTTAACCTTTGATGTCAACATTTGTGTTCCTCACATAGCACAATCGCGATTGGCAACAATCTTGACTTTTTTTTTTTTGTACCTTGAATCCCAGCTACCTGATGCTATCGTTAAAATTCCATCACTTTTGTCTTATTGGCATGCTGATGCCACCCCGGCGGATGTGTTTGCGTTGAAAGTTGTTATCGCTAAATATACACACACGCGCACGTTATCTGTACCGTGGCGGCGTGGGCGGAAGGACAGGAAGTTCAGAACTCTGCCGCCGTCCCGTTTCGCTGACGACGGCTCTCTTGTCTGTCTTTGCCTCCTGTGTCATGTGACACAGAGACTTCCTGTTTCTAGGGTGCGTGTGTGTGAACATAACACACACACACACACACACCGCCCTCTTCTCTGTTGGCACCTTATCTCGTCCTCATCCCTCGCGTCTCTCTGCCACCGGCTGCTCGTCTCAGACGGGGAAGTCCTTTGTCCTCGCACAATAGATACACACGCTAATCAGGTTGCCGTGTGTGTGTTTTTGTGATGCGAGTTGGAACAAGAGTCACATGAATGTTGTTGCTTTCTGTCCTTTTTTTTTTTTTTTTTTTGGACTCGGAAGTCCCCCCCCGCCCCGCAGACCTTGGACCAGTTGGCCAGCTAATGTGGAAACACGCAAACAAGGAGAAAGTGCTTTTTCAAATGTAACGCGAAACGTTAACGTGTAAGCAAAGACGAGAAGGCTCACAAAGAGTAAGGTGTAAGCCAATGGGATTTTGTTCACAAATGCTCATTTGCAAACAAAGGAACAAAGATTCACTAAGCTAGCTAACAGGTAAACAACAACTGAGGTGTAAAATGTTACAGATTCAAATGGGGTCGTTTTTGTCATCATTTCTCATGTCAGAGTGCCACAGAATTTCAATTTGGACATCAAATCAAGACTGTTGAAATTGAAATTCCTCGATTGGTTCGGTTCTGTTCCAAAACAACATCCGGATCAAAAATCCCCCCAATATTCTTCAAATGCAGTGGAAGTGAAAGTCTACCAGACGGCAAGGAGCGGCAGCAGCAAAAGAGTACAATAGATTGAAAGGTGAATGCCAACTGCAACAGCTTGGCTCCATTCACTGCAGGAGGAGGAGGAGTGGGGGGCGGGGGGGGGGGCGACTGGGAACCGGAGGGGTTAACAAGGGCCCCACGTTCAAGCTGGAGCTCCTACACACTTATATGCTCACACGCACTCACACACACACTTTTGTTCCCAGCCCCATGTTGAACCCCCTCCGTGGGGGCATGCTTGTTACTTCAGAAATAGAGCAGGACCTCTGCAACTACATTTGGAGGCCACGGGGCCACTTTCCACCAGGAAGTGCCATGTTAATGTCATCAAATGTAGTTCTGGGGCCCAAAAAGGACCCCCTACCAGCAGGGGGTAGTAGAGGCAACCTCTGTTTATTTGCAAGGGATGTTCCAGACCCACTCACAGGAGGTGAAAATCTATGTTAAAAAAAAAAAATAATTAAATTTAAATTGTTTAAACTTTCAACGCATTTATGAAAACACATTGTAAACACATTTCAACATAACAAAAATTGCAATCATAAAATTTAGAGAATAATGTATGTAGTGTGGTGTCTGTGCGAGTATATGCGCCTTTAAGAAGCGGGGCCTGGTGGGAAACCGTGGGGTCAGACTGCATTTGAGTCTCGAGGCATGAGCCATGGCCCACAGCAGTGACTTTGAGTGTGCTCGTTTCCCCGGCATTCAGGAAACGCCTGAAAGGTGCATAACTGACTTTAAAAAACCTGCAATATTGCAGGGGTCCGAATGGGGAACCAGATCATGGAGGGGCACTTTAACTAGAAACACTCAAAAATAGGAATTAAAAGCAAAAAGTCTCCACAAGTAAGGACTTGCGGATGACTATTGTGTTTGTCGTACAGTTAAAAATGAGTTGGTTATGTGAAGAATATTTGTGAACAAAATACTTTGATGATGCATTTCAAAACATGCCAGTGAAGACTAATAACCTTATAATCAATGAGGAAACATTATTTGAAAAAAAAGTCAACTTTTTTAAAGATGGATATTTTATTCATATATCAATCCATTTGAATTTGGTTGCGTAGATGTATAGTTTTTAGATTTGTCGGTTTGACTGCGATATGTGTTGACTTTTACTTGTATTGTAACAACAACACACTTGAGTAATGGGACTGTGTCGGTGCAGCATGTGAAAGCCGACTCCCCTCTTCCTCTCCTTGTCCTCCCTCCCTCCTTCCTTCCTTCCTTCCGCAGTTCTTCATCGTGTTTGAACTCACTTGATCCGGAGCGGAAATTCCTCTCCTTTTTTTTTGTGAATGACAAACTCATTACCAATTCATCCACACAGAGAGGGGTTGGGGGAGGAAGGAAAGGAGGGAGGTTCGCGCCTTCCGGCCCCCGTTGCTAAGACGACCGCCACTTGGGCCTTTTGCGATTGGCTGGCGATTTGAAAGCCGATCGCATGCCACGCCCTCTTACCCTCCCCTACCTCCGCCGCTGCCATTCAGGAGCTTGGCGCCGAGCTCCGGGGTTCAGTGAGACAGAACAGAGACGACGAGGTAACAAGGACGACGATTCATTCAAGCTTCGGCTCGACGATTGCTGGAACTTCAAACTCCGCGAACTGTGGCGTGGGCTCGTTGAGAAAGAAGTGTTTCGAATGAGTAGGAACCAGCCGTGGGATTCATTCACTACCCCGACTTACGCGGAGCCTACCCGCCCGTTGATTAAACAGCACCCTCCTCCACCCCCTCCGGGACCCGTCTAAATGCTGGACAAGTTCAAGCCCGTGGCCCCCCCGCAGAAGCAGGCGCTCGACTCGGTGGTCATGGCGGTGAGCAAGACGTCGGCGTGGCTCCGCGAGCAACTGGACGCGCCGCGCCGCGACTGCCTGCTGCTACTCATGGACTGCCGCGGCCAAGAGCCATACGAGTCGTCGCACGTCCAGGGAGCCATCAGCGTCGCGCTGCCCGGCCTCATGCTGCGCCGCCTCCGCAAGGGTAACCTGCCCGTGCGGGCGCTGCTCGCCGACGGGCCTGACCGTGAGCGGTTTGCGAGGCGGTGCAAGAGCGCCACCATCGTGCTCTACGACGAGTACAGCCGCGAGTGGAACGAAAACGTGGACGGCGGCTCCGTGCTGGGGCTCCTGCTGCGTCGCATGAAGGACGAGGGCTACAAGGCCTTCTACCTGGAGGGTAAGTTGGTCCCCCGGAACCGCCGCACTTTTAGTTTTTAGTTACCCGACATGAATTGACACAATACACAAGTCACAACCTTTTTATTTTTATTTTTTTTTTTTACATATTTAAAACAGCTTGACACAATATTAGGAAAAAAATGTTTGTTGCAATGTTACTTTGAGACACACATTTTGCTTCAAAATCAAGTTTTTCAAATTGCTCGGGGGAAGAATTTATAAAGCAGTCTCAAGACGTTTTACCCATAGCCAGAACCAAACTTTTATTTTTACATTTCTACGAGTATTTTAAGATTTTGTTTTCATTGAGTTTTTTTTATTTTTCATACTTATGTTCTGTTTCAGCCTCATGTATTTTTATCTAAATATATTTCTATATAATTACACTATTTTAAAATCATTTAGGAAACATTTATTGCTATGAAATCACACTTATCAAACCATTCATGCCAGAACCATTTCCAACATTTTTATAATTAGCGTATCTGTAATTTCATGAAATATATTTCTTCATCTTTTTAAAAAAACTTTTTTTTGAGGATTTTAAATCATTAGAATTTACCTTTTGGCGTGAAGTTCAGGCTTACAAGTTGTTTTTGGGATGAATTTCTTCCCTGAATTTTGTTAGAGTTCGCAAAACATAACACAAAGAACTAGCCAGTGTACTTTTTTTACACTTGGGTTCGATTAGCCTAGCCAGCAGCTACTGTCGAGGTGGTCTTTTATGAATGTGGATGTGGTTAAATGTTTTTGTTTTACATCAAGGGTGGGCAACCAAAGGCTCTCAGGCTGTATGCGGTTTCATTGAAGTGCCACACGGGACTTGTATAAACAGAAATGTTCTCTTTTTAGGTGGCTTCAGCAAGTTCCAAGCCGAGTTCCCCAATCTGTGCGAGACCAACCTGGATGGGTCATCTGACAGCAGCCCCCCTTCTACGCAGGTCTTGGGCCTGGGTGGCCTGCGCATCAGCTCAGACTCATCAGACATCGAATCGGACGTGGACCCGAGCAGCGCCACCGACTCGGACGGCAGCCCTTTGTGCAACCTGCAGCCGTCCTTCCCCGTGGAGATCCTGCCCCACTTGTATCTGGGTTGCGCCAAGGACTCCACCAACCTGGACGTGCTGGAGGAGTACGGCATCAAGTACATCCTCAACGTCACGCCCAACCTGCCCAACCTCTTCGAGAACGCCGGCGAGTTCAAGTACAAACAGATCCCCATCTCGGATCACTGGAGCCAGAACCTGTCGCAGTTCTTCCCCGAAGCCATCAACTTTATCGGTAAGTTTAGTGCATAACTCCAAATTGACACGGACAAAATTTGTTGCAAAAAATGATGAGACGCACCCATCTCCAAAGTTTTGTCTGAAACAAACACGGCCTTTCTCCGCGATTTTCATGTGGACCCCCTCCACTGCACTTTGAAGTTTGTTCGCGTGGCTAAAACGTCAAAACGAAAAATCTCCTGTCTTTTTTTTAATCCTAAAATACCCATACGTGACATTTTTCTAAAAAAAAAATAATAATAATTTATCCTGTATAACCCCAAAAAGGGGTATTGTGTGAAAAAATAAAAAAGTCAACGTTTACTTCGTCAGCATATAAACTGAGCCCAATGTGGACTTGAGCAGTTTTATTTTGGGGGAGGGGGGGGGGGGGGGTCATGTGATAAAATGGCTGACAACATTCCAGAGACGAAGTGTGTTGACGTCCCTGCTTGTTTTGTGTTCGCGTAGCCTTTCCGTGACAACGGCATCATTTGGGCCGCGAAAGGCAGCCGGAGTCATGAGGGTGCTGTCAAGGCTCACAGGATGTCAACAGGGCCTGTAAATGGCTCCTTTTGTTCATGTAATTGGGCAAGGGGTGGGGGCGGCGGGGGCATGTCCTAGATTACTTTCAATAGCGCTTCCTTCCTGTTCCGCTCAAATTACCGTCCGGCTTGTTGCTCTCGGGTTTCGGTCGAGACCTTTTAGTGCGGCTCTTACACAAGAGCCCACGCTAGCGTAACACGGGAACGGCTGCGGCGCTACTGATCATCTCCACCACTTCCCCTCGGTGCTGATAAGAGGCCAGCGTGTCAAAGACACAATGTTCCTGAACATACAGTCCATTCAGCAAATGGAACTAAAAAAATCAAATCAAAAAGCAAACGAGGACAAAGCGACGCAAGCAACACATTAAATAAGTGCATCAGCCACTACAGTGGACTACAGTTGATGTCAGCTTTTGGATAGCTGTCCACTGTAGTGACTGATGATGAATTTGATTTAAAAAAAAATATCTGTGGCCAATGACATCAAAACAAATGTTCATAGGGGCGAGAAAATGGTCACCATGACAAAAACAACTAATTGCATACACAAGTTAACTCATTGTGTTCCAAATCATTGAAAGGACATCATTTAAAAGCATTTACAAAACAGAACTAAAGACATTTAACAGCAGAGAAATTAAACTCTCTTCGTCATATGATACAAAGTACATAGTAAGGCATACCAATGAAAACTTTGTGGTGACTGATGCCAGCAAGACGAATGCACACCTTCAAAACTTTCTTCTGAAGAAAATTGCTTTTATTGCGAAATGGCTGTTCACTGTAGTAACTGATCACGTCACGGCTGATTCATATTGATTGGCCGTCCGGTAATACTGACTGATGACATCAAAACAAATGCACATCAAATAAAAGCTTTTTGAAAAAAAAAAACATGTCTGAAAATAAAAATGGTCGACTGTAGCGATTGATAAAACGAAAAACGACATCTGTCCAATAAAACGGCTTCCAAAATAATCTGAGAATGAGAAACCTTATATTTTTTCCCACTCTTGTAGTGACTGATGATATCCCAGCTACTGCACATCCAATAGAATTAATTGCCTTTCAATATTTTTTAAATTAAAAATTCGATTTTGATTCGGGGGGGAATTAAAATGTCGATGACCGAAACACAAAACCTATCTGCTGTATATCACCCTATTGCATATTAATAAGCCTCTTTTGTCCTTGCAGACGAAGCTCGGGGCCAACACTGTGGCGTGCTGGTGCACTGCCTGGCCGGCATCAGCCGCTCGGTGACTGTGACGGTGGCCTACCTAATGCAGAAGTTGCAGCTGTCCATGAACGACGCCTACGACATCGTCAAGACCAAGAAGTCCAACATTTCGCCCAACTTCAACTTCATGGGACAGCTGCTGGACTTTGAGCGCACGCTGGGCCTCAAGAGCCCGTGCGACAACCGTCTCGCCAGCACCGCCGCCGTCGTCACGCCGCCCGGCAGCCAGCCCCTCTACTTCACCACGCCCACCAACCACAACGTCTTCCAGCTGGACCCCCTGGAGTCCACGTGAGCGGGCGACGACACGGATAAAATTGTGAAAATTTGACGACGACCTCACGTCCTGCAAGGAGTTTTCTGCCCAACGCGGCCGGATGCGGGCGGCGGTCGCTATGAAGCCGGGCGGCGGTCCCTCCGATGACGTGAGTTCAAACCGGGCCGCCATTTTGAGTCATGGACTCAATCTGACTTTTGCGATCGTCTTCTATGAAGACACAAACTGGACACTCTTGTGTATATAGTTGTTGATTATGCCAAAAAACAAAACAAAACAATCAAAAAGCAGGATTTTCCATCAAGGTGTAATCTATTGCAGTGTCTTCCCAACCACAGATGAGAAAAATGTCCCGAAAATAGGTCTCCTGATATAATATCAAATTTTCCTCAGTTATTTACAGTGTGGCTCGCAGGAGTAAAAGAAACATACGCACACCAAGAGCTTGTGTGCGAGGACCAATGGAGTAGAATAATACGTTCGTTTGGAAATCACTGTTGTGCAGGCCTTGTTTTTGCACCTCCACTCCCAACAAATCAGTCCAGCTGAGGTTGCCTTATTCATTTCGCGTCCTCATGTGACCTTCGATGGGGACTCATGTTGGCGTGTGCGTTTGCGTGTGCATATGGTAAGGGGGCTGCGTCTTCTTGGGGGAAGGGGAGAAACTGTGATGATGAGATTGTGGATGTCTCCCTCCCTCCTCCTATGAATGTAAAGATAAGTTATTAATAAATGGATATTTTGTCTACGAAATATGCTGTACTGTGTTGTGTGTCCTTGCCGCCTCGCTGCCGGAAACAGTCCAGACTGGTTCGCCCAGGTGCAAAGTTTTTTTTTTGTTTGTTTTGTTTTGGGCAGGCCCTCAGGCATTTCCCTTGAGACATCAAAGCATGTTTGCGTGACAGACGGAGAGGCACTTAAATGTGTGCTCGCACGCGAGTGCCCACACACCAGTGTTGTGTCCAAGGACCGGCAACCCGAAGCCAAGGCCAAGGACTTGAGAAATTTTCCGAGGCCAAGGACCAAGGACTTGCCTCCAAGGCCAAGCACCAAGGACTGATTTTGAAGCTGAGGCCAAGGCTAAAAACGCCTTACTATATACAGTACATGGTCGTTTTTTTTGGGTCTAAAAACGCCTTACTATACATGGTCATTTTTTTCAGCTAAAAATTTCGTCCAAAAACGCCTTACTATACATGGTCATTTTTTTTCGGCTAAAAACGCCTTACTATACATGGTCGTTTTTTTCCAGCTAAAAACGTCTTACTATACATGGTCGTTTTTTTCTGTCATTTTTTTTGGCTAAAAACGCCTTACTATACATGGTCGTTTTTTTCGGCTAAAAACGCCTTACTATATACATGGTCCTTTTTTTCGGCTAAAAACGCCTTACTATACATGGTCGTTTTTTTCTGTCATTTTTTTGGGGCTAAAAACGCCTTACGATACATGGTCGTTTTTTTCTGTCATTTTTTTTGGGCTAAAAACGCCATGGTCGTTTTTTTCGGCTAAAAAAGCCTTACCATATACATGGTCGTTTTTTTCCGGCTAAAAACGCCTTACTATACATGGTCGTTTTTTTCTGTCGTTTTTTTCGGCTAAAAACGCCTTCCCTCACCCCCCGCACCACTGCTATTCTTGTCCACAGTCTTGTCACATCCCGCCTTGATTACTGCAACGCTCTCCTCTTCGGCCTACCTCAAAAGTCCCTTCATAAAATCCAGCTGGTTCAAAACGCCTCTGCTCGCATCATCACAAAAACATGTTCCCAGCAGCACATCACCCCCATTCTCCAACAGCTCCACTGGCTCCCTGTTCAACATCGCATCAATTACAAACTGCTTCTATATACATATATGGCCATCCACAACCTGGCCCCTCCTTACCTATCCGACCTTCTCCAGGTGCATATCCCCTCTCGCTCCCTCAGATCCTCGTCCTCCCTCCGCCTGTCGGTGCCCCCTGCCGACTGAGCACCATGGGAGCCAGAGCCTTCAGTCACGCTGCTCCAAAGCTCTGGAACAACCTACCTCCGGACCTCCACACCTCTTTCCACTTTCAAGTCCCGTCTAAAAACACACCTGTTCAGGATTGCCTACAACACATAGCTCTTCCATTTCCTATGTTTTTATGATTTTATGTCCTGTTTTTATATAATATCTCGTTTACTAATTTTTACATTGTATTTTCTTATTGTCTGTACAGTGTCCTTGGGTGGCATGAAAGGCGCTTTTAAATAAAATGCATTATTATTATTACTATACATGGTCGTTTTTTTTCGGCTAAAAACGCCTTACTATACATGGTCGTTTTTTTTCGGCTAAAAACGCCTTACTATACATAGTCGTTTTTTTGGGCTAAAATTTTCATCCAAAAACGCCTTACTGTACATGGTCGTTTTTTTTCGGTTAAGATTTTCGTCCAAAAACGCCTTACTATATATAACATGGTCGTTTTTTTTGGGTCAAAAACGCCTTCCTATACATGGTCGTTTTTTTTTGGCTAAAAACGCCTTCCTATACATGGTTGTTTTTTTCGGCTAAAAAATTTGTCCATAAATGCCTTACTATACATGGTCGTTTTTTTCGGCTAAAAATGCCTTACTATATACATGGTCGTTTTTTTCAGGCTAAAAACGCCTTACTATATACAGTACATGGTTGTTTTTTTTCGGCTAAAAACGCCTTACAATCCATGGTCAAAAAAAAAAACCTTCCTCAATCGAGACATTCCCTTTGCAGTATTAGAAGTAGTTTCATTTTGAGTTAATATTTTTTTCCAGTGGAAAATCATAATGGCTGAAAATACTAAAACACTAAAAATGTGTCATTTTATTTTTACTTAATACTTAGAAAAAAATTCTAATTTAATGGCACAAAATACAAACATTATTAAAAGATTATTTTTTGTATTTCAAATACTTTATTCAGAAATATATCAAATAATGTTTTCTGTAGATTTTTTTTATTAATTTCATTGCTTAAAATATGAAACAATGCTTTAGTAAAAAAAAGGTGCTTTTTGTACAAGCACCTATTTCAAACTTTTTTTTAAAAAAAATTCTGTTTGAAAATTTTCATTTATTTTGCATTTAAATGTTTCTCCTTAATTTTTCATGGCAAAAATAGCTTTTCAAAGGTCAGCAGGTTTCGATGACAATCACTTGGAACACCAAGAGGAGAATAAGCCTGAGCCACATGCTGCTTCACCTAGTCTGAAAACAGACAGTCCACATTATGCAACGAATCAAAAATGAACATTTCAAAGTCAACTTTACATTTTTGGGGGTGATGTTGCAACACACAGCGTCAATGTCATTTGTCAGGCACCTTTGTGGACGGCGACAGAGTGTCCATGTCGGGTTCACCACGTGAGGAAGAGAAACGTTGCGATGGAGAGCTACTCATTGCTTTGGAAACAAATTAGTGATGTACAAACTTACACTTGTTACACATTGACGTCTGAGGTTATGTCACAGTGACAGCTTGAAAATTTCCATCCATGTTTTTTTAAGCCCTTTTTTTTTTTTACATTGTCGTTACTGTAATGCCCCTGGAGAGCCACGGCATTTATTTAACACTGGGGGAAGTGTAAAACGCTGTTGCTGACATCACATACGGCTTCAACAAGGGACCACCGACCCCCCCCCCCCCCCACCACCACCACTACCTTGAAGGCACATGCGAGTATACAGACAATAATGGGAATGTTTTTTACATCATGTTTGCGATTTTGATTTGAATGCATTTAAAGTAAGATAAATGGGTTTTGCAAATCCAGGTGCTTATTTTTGAACTATGACATGTCCAAAAACGTCATGAGCTGCCATGTTGTTTTGTATAAAAAAAAAAAATTGACGAATATTTCTGACTTGTGAATGACTTTTTTTCCACTTTGCTCTTTGGGAAATCATTACGCATCACATGAGAAAAAAACAACAACACTAATGAAACTAAGAATGAATCACTGTGTGTGTGTGTGTGTGTGAGTATTCATGAATCATTGTGTTTGTTGTTGTGTTAGACAGCTAATGATTGACTGGTATCCACGGCTATGCCTTTCCAAAGACACTTAACGGGGTGTGATGGTATGTCTTCATACTACATGTAACTTCACAATATGACATTATAATCCATCCATCCATCCATTTTCCGAACCGCTTGATCCTCACTAGGGTCACGGGGGGTGCTGGAGCCTATCCCAGCTGTCTTCGGGCAGTAGGCGGGGGACACCCTGAATCGGTTGCCAGCCAATCGCAGGGCACACAGAGACGAACAACCATCCACGCTCACATTCACACCCAGGGACAATTTAGAGCGTTCAATCAGCCTGCCATGCATGTTTTTTTTTTGGAATGTGGGAGGAAACCGGAGCACCCGGAGAAAACCCACGCAGGCCCGGGGAGAACATGCAAACTCCACACAGGGAGGCCGGAGCTGGAATTGAACCCGGTACCTCTGCACTGTAAAGTCGACGTGCTAACCACTGGACTACCGGGCTGCCCTGACATTATAATGATGATTATTAATGCTACGGTTGATTTGAACAGTGGTGTGCAAATGAGAGGTGTGGGGGGCGTGGTGGGAGGCAGGGCGGTGGTTCCAGCATGATTATTATAGTCAACAAAAATTAAAATGTAAAAAAACAAAAAAAAAACAACATTTTTCATTAACTAAATAAAATCAAAACGAAAATGTTAAAAAAGAGAAAAACTACATCTTACGTTTGTAAAAATGTCCTTTGTTTTTGTCAAGATGATACATCAGCTTTCGCTCTTCATTCAAAATGTAAAAAAAAAAAAAAAAGGTCAAACAATTGAAAAAAAACAACCTTAAATAATGATTAAAAAAATTAATATTGCACATTAAAGTTAAAAAAAAAAGGGAGCGGTGCAGAGTACTATATGTGATGGCAATATTGTGCATCTAAATGAGCCGGTGATCGACAGGCAGGGGCAGTCACAGACCTTCCCCCCTCACCCCCGCCTGCTCCAGCTCTTCCTGGACGCGGCCTCGGCCGGTGTCGGGCGTCGCGGGCGAGTGCCATTAATATTAGATCGGCACGCAGGAATGCTCCATGCATCCATTCAACATTAGTCGCACACTCAGTCTCTCTCAAAGCTTTTCCACCAAGTGGCACAAAAAAAAAAATCCTTGGCTCTCCAAATACCAACATCAAGACTAGTGTTAAAAAATATATGTATTTTTTTCACTTCATAAAAACTTTAGGACTACCAAAAAACTTTAAAATTAAAGAGCTCTTAAAGTTAAAATGCAATGGAAATTTGCATAAAAGTTAAATAAAATGGATCGTAATTTGCATACTTTGCATACATAGTAGTACGTAATATATGACTTAAATGAACCGAGTTCACATTCATATTTTTTTTGGGTTGTCGTTTGTAATAATTGTGATATGTATGTTTATTTTTCACATTTATATATTTTTGGACTAACCTATCATCATCAATATGTACTAATCATTTGATTATTTTACTTTCAATGTTTTTTGTTGGTATGATACAGTATACATTTGATATTCACACTTATTTTGATGCTGAGCAACCTCCCGCCCCGCCACGCGTTGACAGCTGGCTTCCGCCCCCTTTTTTTATCCCCCCCACCTGTCTCGTGTCACAGTCACCCCCGTCTCGGCCACGCCAGCAATTTCCTGTTGCCCCCGCGGATCCTGTTACACGTTCCAAAAGCACACACACCCACGTGGAAGTGCACATTCTTCCTCTCGCATGCCAACCATGCTCCCATCATCATCATCATCATCATCATCTCCACAGGCAAGCCTTGAAAGCACATTGCTGCTCGGACACACACACACACACACACACACACACACACACACACACACACACACACACACACACACACACACACACACACACACACACACACACACACACACACACACACACACACAGATTATTAATCCCACTCAGGGGACAGGCTGTGACCCAAAATCTCATCGGAAGCAACAGATGGCTCACGAAACAACAACAAACACTGAACACTCTGCGTGTGTGTGTGTGTGTGTGTTTTTGCGCACGCCCCACCTTTATTAAATCATCAAAAGAAGCAACAGATATTTGTAGCTCTCCACCATATCAAACCTCAGCACCTTTGGTACAACACTGAGCGGCGGAAAATAAGAAAAGAGACTTCCTAAAATCAATCATCACCTCCAGGTGAGGAGAGCACAGCTAAAAAATGTTTGCTAGCAGTTAGCAATTAGTTTATGGAGGCTGGTGATAGCGTAAACGGCACAACTTCAGTCAACTAATCAGCATTCTTCAGCACAGCCTACCTCTGCAAAGTGTTCCTGGTAGGTACACAAAGACCTTAGTGGCTCGGAGGCACCTGGTGGACCCGCCCAGACCAGGGACCTTTTTTGTGTGTGAACAAGGCATTTTAGACAATTTACTTGGGTACATTGGGAAGTTTTTCGGTATTGGTTCTTGCGGTCTGAAAGCCCCTATAATTACAATTTTTAAGTGTTTCATAACTAAAAATGCAGAAATATTAGTTTTCACCCCGTTAGTGTTCACACGTCAAGAGTTACAACTAGTGAAACACTTACGCTAGTTTTGTTAGCCCCTTTCTATGCTGTTTTGCTCGTTTGTTAGCATTATGCTAGCATGTTGTTTTAAATCCATAGTGTCTTTGTTTTTTCAGTTCAGTTTGACACTAACCTCCAATTTGGAGCGGCAATTATCAGTTTGAAGCTTCATTTTGCTGACACAATATTATAAGCTTATTGACAGTCTCAACTTTCTCACAGTGTCACTTGTCGATGAAGCCAGGGAGCACACGATCAATCGTTACTGACTTCAGCTTCATTTCTTTCCTGCGTCCTTCTGGTTGAGGTCGTAAAAGTCCCACGCCACCTCTAAAATTCCCGGAAGGAATGTGTGCAGTGGGAGGACAGGAGTGTGTACATAGCATTCACATTCACTTGGCTCCCGAAGCATTTGTCAACCGCATGGTTCCCAACTTTTTCGGCACCGTCGTCTTTGATCGTCTTGCAGAAAAAGTGGGAAACCAAACAATCGCCACGCGGTTCCCGACTTCTTCTGCGAGATTATCAAAGGGCTATCTTCTTGCAGAAAATGTCAAGCGTGTGGACATAGTGGCTTAGCTGGACTCTCAAACCGTCGCCAACCACAAGCTTCCCGTAAGAGTTGGGAAGCAGGCGGCATCTTTGTGGGAAAGAGAATTCATTTCTAGGACAGTTTCTTTCATTTCGTGGCCACGTTTTGGAACAGGGCTATAATAGTTTAGTATCTTTTATAATAGTTTCATTTTGAACATGGATGTTTGACGTTCATCAAGGGATACGTTGCGATTATGGACATTTTCCCCATTGAGCGTTGGTGGTCCATCCGTAACCTGTTGGCTCTCTTGCAAGTCACGATGCAGATTTATGAAAGCTTAACAACCTATCTTTGGCTCCTCTTCAGCCTTTGAGTCATTCGAACTCTCCTGCCCACGCTGTAACACTACAGGCCTCTCCAACACAACATTACATGAATACATGGATGGATGGAGCGAGAGAGAGTGTGTCCATTGAAAAAGATAAAGTGCAGTGGCCCTGAATCATGTGTGCTGTCTTCATGTAGCCCACCAGAGAGTAAAAATAGATACACGCCGACTGTAACCTTTTTTGGGGGGTGGGGTGGGGGGACTAAAACCAAGTTAGGGGGAGCAAAGGACACCGATGAAGCTTATTCTCGGTTCAATGATTGATTGAGTGTACTCACTCAGTCACTTGCCACTTTCCGATGTTGATCATCGAACATTTTTGGATTATAATGCACTAGATTTGCACACGACACCTTTCACGGAAGTCACGAGTGGATGAATTCATCACGAGATGGACGATGGATGGATACAACAAATGAATACACGATGTGACGGCAATGTGCATGGATGGATGGATGAACAAGTAGAAGGATGGATCACAGAGAGCTGGGCGAAGAGATGGGACGAAGAGGTGGCTGACTGGAGACGATGGACGGAGATGGATGAACGCGTGACTCGATGGGTGGATGAATCAGGTGACGGCTCATTGAATGAATCGATGGGTTAAGACAGTGGCTGCCTGCATGAATAGGAAGATGGATGACGATGGGCCAGTGAATGAATGGATGGATGGATGGATGGATGAATAGGCCAACAGAGGCCGATGGATGAAAACATGGGGTAAATCAATGGATGCTTAACAAACGGTTGGACAAACAAGTGTTTTTATGAAATTAATAAATAGCCGTTAAAAGTCAAACCTAAAGCCAAAGATATGAAATATTAATAACTTGTCAGCAAAGGTCAATTGCACTTACCAGCATACACTGATTGCACAAGAAAGTTTTCAAACTTTACGACCGTCATTGAGTGTGAATATGTTGTTATCAGTGCCTTTTCTTTACTATTGCTTCATAAGTCAGTGAGACATTTACCAACGAGCCGGGAACGCTGAGGAAAACTTCCAATAAAAAGCTGGCTAAAGAGCAAAGTACAAGAGTCGAAAACGGTATAAAAGCTCACAAAAAGAGATGTTCCCCAAACGGGAGAGCTGATGGAGCGGGAGATGGAAAGTCGCCACTTCATCATGAAGGTAAGCGTTTGCGTTTTGCAGTCCGTGTAAAAAGAAAGTGAACTGTGAAGGGATGCCGCTGAATATCTGACGCTCCTCCATAACATCAGGCCGCAACTTGCCACTTGATTTCAATTTGCTCGATTCTTATTTTGATGTGATTGCACCGTGGGTAATTGATATGCGTTTAAATTTCATTAAACACACATGAACTAATTTACAGTATTATTCATTGCAGTTTACTGTGTGGTTACGCCCTATTTATGCATGCATATATATATATAGTGTATATATATTGGAAATTAAATAAATGACACTTAAAAAAGGGGGTTATTTCATTTTTGTGTTCTTGCACAAAAAAACCCCCTTAATTTGGGATTTTTTTTTAATTGGAACGGATAATTGTATTTTGCTATACGGTGGATAAAACGCCAATATCTATATTTAAATTTTTGTTGAATTAGTAGACTTCTAAAATATTTTGTTATTTGACTTAATTTATCATGCCAATGTTTTTTCATTAACCAATAATTACATGGAAACGGAACATGACTTTTAAAAATGTATTTTAAAATATTTTTCATGAATAAATGAATACATAAATGGAAATGGAGCATGTCTTTTAAAAATAGATTTGACTTCATTTTTCTTTAATTCAGTTTTCATTTCTGTGATTACATATTTTGAATTATTATAATGGTACAGTATATCCTGTATAAAAATATTTTAATAACCGACTTTCATTAGATAGTATTTTATTTTCTGTATTTTTATTTTGGATGATTACACCTTGGGTAGGACACACAGACAGGCATACGCGCGCCCACACACATTCTCTCTCACACACACACACATACACTCATCCCCCCCTGCCCCCCACACACACACTTTTGAAGGGTTGAGCTGCAGCATTTATGCCACATGGACTTATTTTCATGGGGGGGGGGGGAACTTTTGTGATAGTTCAATGAAACAAAAAATATATATTGTACCATCAAGTGGACCTGAATGGTACAGTTTCAAAAGTTGAAAATGAATTTTTCCAATAAGAAGAGGCTGCACGCAATTGGAGCTGCTTTGAGGTACTTCTGGTACACCCCCCCCCCCACCCCCTACACCATTGCTTGGCTTGTTACATTACTCTGGTGATAGCGTCAGCGTAGTTGGGCCTCATGCAACGTGGCATAGCTTGTATCTTAGCTGCCGACAATTTCCGAGTGGCTTTGGCCAATACTGGGACGGGCTAATCACAAGACCACTGTGCTGCCCCGTTTAAGTCATTAGCGGTGATAAAAAGAAGAACAAGAACAACATCCACCCTGCATCCCAGAAAGCTGAATAATAGTTTCCCGTTTTTGCTGCCCAGGGGGCGGGGCCAGCAGACGGAAACAAGGAAATCAAAAGGAATTCTTTCCAAAAGGGGGTTTGTCGAGTCAATGGTCACTGAAGCTGCGGCACACCAGGAAAGGTGTGCCTTGACGTCCCCGTTATCGAACCCGATTGGAATCTCAGCAGTCCGACGCCATTTTCGGCTTGGCCGATTCATTTGTGAGTGAGTTCATCGGTGAGCGAATAAATTAGCAATATAATGACTTAAATTGTGTAAGACTGAATGAGTGAATTAGTTTGTGGATGAGTCAGTTAAAAAGTGTGTTGGATCACGAGTGACTGAAGAAATAATTTTTAAAAAATGAACAAGTGACATGAATAGTGAGTTAAACAATTAGGGAGTTAATTAAAAAGTGAGTGAATTAAATAGTGACTGAGTGAGTGAGTTAAATAATGAGCGAGGAACAGAGCAAGTTAGAGAATTTGTAAGTGAGGTAACACGCGAGTGAATAAGATAACGAATGTGTAAGTGAATGAGTTAGTTTATGTGTCAGTTAAACAACGAGGTGACTTAAATAGTGAGTGAGTTGGTTAGTTTGTTAGTTTAACAGTGAGTGTATGAGTCAAATAGTGAGTGCTTGCTGTTCACGGTTGAAACATATCAAACGTAATATTTTATGAAGGAGAACTTTGGCCTCAGTTGTTGTCTGTCCTTACAAAATAGAAAACAAGTCTGACTTCCTGTCGCTATAAAAGTGAACAACAAAAATAAAGTGGAAAGTTTTTTTTGGGGGGGTCAAAGCTGACATTGTTCCCCCGCGGTCAAGCTTTTTTGAGGCCGCGTCTGACCCCGTGACTCCCCACAAGCCACTCCCCCCCCCCCCCCCCCCACTCCACTTCCCTCGTTATCCCGCTTTCAAGTGGAACTCTTGAGGAATTCCCGGCAGACTTTTGGTGCCGTAAAAATTCCTGAGCATCCTGGCAAACAGAGCTGACCTCATCTATGCAGGAAGTTCACAAGGTCGCCATTGATGGTGTGGGGGCTTGGGGGGGGGGGGGGTGTTCACACACACGGCAGATAAGCAAGCAGATTACAACCGAGCTCAACTTTGACCCTTTTCCACTCTGCCGGGACAACACAGCTGCTCGGAGCCCATATCCCGCAGCACCTCTCCCCAACATAACACCACGAAAAGCTTTTTCCACAGTGTAGCTGTCAACTGCTAGCTCCAAGTGTGTATTTGGAAATTTGGAAACATTTTCCAAATAGAAATAACAACAACAAATGACATTATATGATTGTAAACTTGTACAATTTGATTTAAAAGCACCACAGTCATAAAAGAAGCTGCAAAAGTGCAGTGCACCATCCTCAAGATGAAGGAATCCTCTACAGCATCAGGGGGGAAGGCGGTGAGGTTGGGGGTCGCATTTGCCTCCAAACACCACCCTCCACCGGCGTCCTTCACTTGACCCGCCCCCCTCCTTCCACCTTACGTAAGACAGCGACTGCAGCTATGAATGACTGTGTGACTCAATGAAGGCCTTAAAATGATGAATGAATCCCCCCACCCCCCACCTCCTTCCTCTCCATCCCTCCTCTTCATCTTCCTCAGATTAAACTGTAATCCTGTAGGATGATGTCGTTGCTGCATAAACGTGGAGGAGGGGCGGGGTTGGGGTGTGTTGGGGTGGGATGTTAAAATGATGATGTCATGCTTTCTGGGCTCATTCATGGGATGGAAGAGGGAGAAGGTGGGAACACAAATATGCTGCCTTTTTGCATCCATAAATATTGAATATGGCCCGCTTGTATGACCGTAAAGAATTTAAGTGGTAAGAGTCACTGCCCCCCCCTTTAAAAATTATTATAAAAAGCGTGTTCCTTTTATTCCTTTTGTAGTACAATTAAAAGCGTAAACAGGTGACTTGACAGAAAATGTGCCGATAATGTTATAAATCCATCTATCCATCCATCTGTAACGGTTGCTCACTTCAATGAGTGAATGAGGCTCGATGCGTGCCTCCTGATTTAGGTTGCACTGCCATCTGGCGGACAATCTTAGAAATGACAGGTGCATCTTCCCAGAACAACAACAAAAATACAGTACTGATTGAACCCCCTTTACATGGGAGTTAAATGCATTCTCAGAGGCTTAACTTGTTTGAGTACGGAAGGAAATGCGAATTTTTACTCTTAGTTATGTACAGCAATCTTTTCATGAATTTGGCAAGCTAAACTGACCTATCGTGAGCAAAGCTATGTGACTGTTTTCAACACACGTGTAATTCTGTTTCATGTTTATCTCAAAATGGCGCTCGCAAGTCAAAGCAAAAAAATATATATTTAAACGACCGCAGCTCGTATCTTGAAAAACGCTTATGTCTGTTCACTATACTATATCTCAAAGCATCATTTATGTGTTTTTGCGATTAGATGGAAAGTTTTTAAGCGACAAAAGCTTGTGGTTTTGAGGCTGCCAAAAGACAATTTGCAAATCACCCAAAATAATTCTTAAAGTCGACAAGTTCAAAATATTGTCTTAAGGCCATGGTTTGCGAATCTCTTGCTTCTGTGAGAGTCTTGTGTCATCAGATCATCGTTCAAGCTCCCTGGTTCACGTGCCTTCGTGTAGCTTTTTTCTTCAGTCCCCAATCGGTCAGCCAATCGACATCTCAACAACAGTTGATTCTACCTCTCTCTCCAACTTAGTTTTTTCATGCTGGCATTTTTTGAAAAATTCACCAGTCTATTTTAACAAAGAGAACAAAGTGTGTTTTCGAAAGGGAATAAAATCGAAATTTTGATCTGAGTCATTTTAGGTTGTGGTCACATTGTCTCTCCGCCTCATGACATCCTGTAAGTGACTCGGGCTGCTTTATTTCTGATCTTTAACGATAAAGTCAAAAATAATTGTATTTTCCAAGCATGTCATGGATCACAGATACTAATACGCCTCATTTGTCACTCATGTTGTATACTTGCACACAAGTGTGCGTTTGTGTGTGTGTGTGTCCTCAAAATAAAATTTGTAATCTTGAATGGTGTGTCATGTTATATTGAACTGTGTACAGTTCTTTTCTGTAACATTTACAGTATTTTGTGCAATGAAACACGCCCCCCTCCCCGTCCCCCATTTTGCTGCAAATTTCCCCAGTGTGGGACAAATAAAGGTTATCTTATCTTATTCTTGTTCACTAAGAGTGAACGCTGGCGCGTCTGGCTGCCGCTGCTCAACCCGTTCTGTGTTTTAGTGTTTTTGTTCCTGATTGTAAAGTGTACTTGGGTGTCTTGAAAGGCGCTTATAAATAAAATGTATTATTATTATTATTATTACTAAACGGCTATTCTCTTCGCACTTGATGTCCGTTTTTCAAACCACAAGTACGGTGGCCATTAAAGGACAAAAGTCCTATTAGTGTAACCAAGGTGTACTGTATTATACGTATGTATATGAAATCTGTAAAAGAATGCCATGCAGTTATTAGCTCTTGAGCCAACTCTATCCCTACATGAAGTCTTGTTAGCAAGCTTAGCCAGCCAAGCTAACATGGCTTAGGATGCCGTTCCGCTCTATTTGGACGTCACTCGAGGTCACGCTAACTTCCTGTAGCAATGACATGCACTAGCTAACTCGTGGCGACGCTTTAGTGGGCAACATTTGACGCAGTCTCGTGTGTGCCAACCAACAATTCATAGTCACAAGGCTTGGGAAATGGTCTCCTGATACTTTACAATGGTTTGCACTAACATTATTAAGCAGTTCAGTCAGGCCCGTGGCTTGGATGCTACGCTACGCTACATTAAAGCCATTAGCAATAGGTATGCTTTGGTGGTGACCGGAAAGAGGAGAAGAAGCACAAAGGTTCTTTGCAAGGCTTGCGAGGGTGGCCAATCGCTTCAAATGCGAGCAGCAGGTAGCATTGCTAATCCGACGCCTTTGATGTTTTTGTGGGTTATGCTGGTCATGTCCTGACTTATCGTATGGAAAGACACTCAATCACTCTGAATAGATTTTACTTTGAGTGCATTCGATGCTAACCGTCCACAATGTGTTGTGTTTTATGAGTAAAAGAATAAGGTGTTAAGAGTAATTATTAAAAAAAGGAAAAAAAAAGTCAGCAAATTAGAGTACCGTGTTATTAAGTAAGGCAGTATTCTAATATGATCTTCACTGTTGGAGAGCTAAGCACTTGTTAGGTCATAGTTGGTGTAATAAGTCGAGAACCACTGCGTGGGTCAGGATTGGAAAACCCTGAGTTAGACCCCCAGCCAAGGCCCGATAGTCGAAGAGTCTAACACTTGTACGTGAACGTGATACATGATGTGTTGCTTGTTATGTCAGATGGTGGAGACCCCGCTGAGTCTTGACCGTCCCGAGTGCTGTTTTCTACTATGGCCCCATTTTGTTTACAAAGCTGGGTACTTCACTGAGACCGCAGCTATTCATCCATTAATTCCTTGTCATTTTTCATCTAACAATCTTATGCACCCATTCATGAGCCCATCATCATTCATGTCACATCCAGCCATTTTCCAACCGTTCATTCATCCTATCATGCATCCAATAAATCGAATTCTCCATCGAATATTCATTGAGCCAACAATCTGTTTCATCTCACAATCATTGCAGCATCCATCCAGCTGTCAGGGATCCATTCAAACAGTAACCTTTCATCCATCCATTGAACCAGTCCTCAATCCCATCATCCAATCGTCAATTTCGTTGGCCACCCATGCAACTGTTCATTCGTCCATTCAGACATGCAACCATCAATTTTTGCGACCAACCATCTTCCAGCCAAACATCTATTCATCCACACATCCAACCAGTCAACCATTCATCCAGGCAGCAAATCATCCAGTCACTTTTTCATCCTTCCATCCTTGCTGCCAATTACACATTCATCCACTCATCCAACATCCATCCGACTAATCATCCATACGATTCAAGAGTGAACAATTCATCCATCCATGCATGTATCATCCACCCAACGGACAAACCATCCAGTCATTCATCCATTTTCCCCATCCAACAATCAATCCATCATCTATCGATCCACCAATTTTTCCATCATCCATCGATGCATTTCGCCACCCAACCAATCATCCGTCCATCAGGTTATGACCTTCATCTAACCGCCAAAACATCCAGTCATACATCTATCTTCACAGGATTTCATCCATCAACCATCCACTTATTTATTCATCCATCCAACCCAAAACCAATCATCTACCAACCTTCCAATCAACCACCAATCCATTTAGCCAGTTATGCCCTCATCCAACCAAGCAATCATCCAATGGGCCATTCAACCAATTGAGTCCTTCATGCAACCATTCATGTTAATTCATCCAACCAAACCATTCATCATCCATTCCACCATCTATCCATCTGTCTATGCATGCATTCAACCACACAAGACCCATACAGTTCATGAAGGATTTTTTTTAATATAATGGAATGATTTATGGGAATTAAATTGATCACAATGGTAAATTTAGTTTTATGAGTTGACTAAATGGAACATCTGGCGGTGGAACTTTTCAGATAACATTTTGATTCTTTATGGTCAGGCTTTTTATGATGATCTCCACCAGAGGTAGATTAGAATCCTTGAAAGGTCAACTGATGTCAATGATGACCAGCCGATGGCAAAAAAAAAGAAATAATAACGGGAGACTGATGCTTTTTCTGTGACTCCTGAGTTCCGCTGATGACAAGGTTGACTAATGAAGCGACACATGTGACAGACGCGCTCGCACAGGACCAGCCCTGGTCACGCATCACATGACCGTACAGTAGGTCAAGGGTATGGGAGGTCCCAGAATCAGTCAGCTACCCTTCTTGTGACTCGACTGTGAGCTTCAGTTGCCGTGGCGACCCATCGTCTTAGTCCGGCACTTTTTTTGCCCTCGCACTACTCTTAGGCCGCTGTTTGTTGATTGTCCGCCTGCGGCATGCACCTCACTGTCAAGGAGGAGCGCCTGGAGCTGGGCCTGACGGAACTGGCAGATGATGACACCGCTTTCGGGGTGAGTTCCCCCTCATTGTGATCAAAAAGTAGAAACAAAAAGGTGTTTTTAGCATATTTGTGTACAAGTTGTCAGGTTTGTCTTTACAGTTAGTAAGCCACTATGGAATGCGGAATCAACCAAGTGTGCTGAATGTCAGCGGGATCAACTGCACCATGCTCGACTTTGTATGCTCTTAATCCCGCTGGCTCAAAAATCTCACAAGTTTGGGCAAAAATTGGACCGACCTGCTACTTGCGTCAATTTGACCCAACTTTCTGGATTGTTTTTGTAGACAAAGACTATCCGTGCATCCATGATTTGATCCGCTTATCCTCACGGGGGTCACGGGCATGCTGGAGCCTATCCCAGTGGTTTTCGGGCAGCAGGCGGGGTACACCTAGAACCGACTGCCAGCCAATCGCTGAGGACACATAGATAAAGAAGCATTCGTACTCACAGTCGCACCTTGGGACAATTTAGAGTGTCCAAACAAGCTCCCATGCGTGTTTTTGGAATGTGGGAGGAAACTGGAGAACCCGGAGAAAACCCACACAGGCATAGGAAGAACATGCAAACTTCACATAGGAAGGCCGGGGCCGGAATGGATCCCTGGACCTTTGTGACACGCTAACCAGTCAATTACCATGCCGCCTATAAAACCTCCATCCATCCAATTACCTGGACCGCTTTATCCTCGCGGGTCTGCTGTAGGAGTGATTCCCAACCAGTGTGCCGTGAGAGTTCATCAGGGGTGCCGGTGTCAGTTATCTGGAAAACAAAAGAAGCTATTTCTTTTCTATTAAACATTTTTTTGTTAATTTATCTTGGCAGGCACCTAGAGTAACAGGCAAAACAGAATGTCCTTCCACTAAATGACAGAAGGTACTGTACATCATTAGCCCGTGTATCCACTTTTTGTGAATCGTTCGGCTAAGTGCTGTGCCGTGATATATTTTCCGATGAGGAAATACGTGCCTTGGCTCAACAAGGATTGGGAAACACAGCTGGAGCCTATCGTGCAGCCGTCTTGGGGCAGCAGGCAGGGTACACCTTGAACTGGTTGCCAGCCAATTCCAGGGCACACATAGACAAACAACCATTGACAAAAATTAGGGATGTATCAATAAAGAGTTTATCCAGAAGCAGTCGAGTGACGACTGGCAGTGGTCGTAACGTAGGCTGTGGCTTATGCACGACAAACGTAGGCCGGACCTCCGCAGACTGCCACAGCAAGCACGAGGAGGGTGGTTTTGACAAGACAAACAGCCCGAAAGCACAGCTGTTACTCAATGACTCCCCTTCCCGATTCAGTGATTGACTAACCAGTCAGTGGTAGTCATCCCAGTGTTTTATTTTGTACAAAAATAAGTACATTTCGTGAGAAGTTTGTTATGTAGACCATACACCCAGAGGTTAAACTTTTGGACCCCAAGTAATTTTGAACGTGGAAAAAAACCAAGAGTTAGATTGCAGTCAAATGTACTGATCACCATTCGCAAGTAGTTTTATTTTCGATAGATTAGACCTCAGTAGTTTAACATTAAGCTTTCGCTTCTAAAACGTTTATTTATACTTGTTTTTGCAAGATGATTTTGAATTAATTTGAATGTGGATACATGAGCCGTGGTCAGAGTGATCAAAATATGGATAGGAATAGCAACATTTTATTATTATTTTGCCAGGGACGAAGATTTAGGCCACAGTTCCAGCTAAAACCAGAGAGTTGCCACCTGGATAAAAAGGTCCCAATTTGACCAGAATACACTTGAAGTCTCCCAAACGCCTGTTGGAAAACGTGTCATTGTTTGATGAAACCTAGGTTGAGCTTCTTGGACATAACTTCAAAAAATATGTTTGGCAAAAACAACACTGCTGATGTTGAAAAGAGCACGATACCTCAAAGTGAGGTATGGTGGTGGCAGCCTTATGTTTAGGGGCTCTTTTGGTTTGCTTTCGTTTTTTTCAGTTGGAACTGGCGCTTTTGTCGAGGTGTGGGGAATCATAAACTATTCCAAATACCGGTCAGTAATAGCACAACATCTTCAGGCTTTGAGAAAAACAAACAAACAAAAAAACATTTTGGTATTTCCCTAATTGCGTGTCCACAATCTGTTCCAGGGTCAAACTACCGCCATAATCAAAGCCCACTTGACTTCACAGGCCTCATTGTCATTCTTGCAGTGTTTTATGAACACGTTATTATTCTTATGAATCATACAAGTGTAAAATGAAGTTAACCACAGTCAGTGGAATTTCACATTTCTGGAATTTGGCTCACTACACTGTAAGCAGTAAAACATATAGAGCAGTTACAAAGAAAGAGCCCATTTTGTTGCACTCTGGTGTCACGTTCTAAACGATCCAGCTACAAGGAAATCCAATCTGCATGGTCAGTCACAGTCTGCAATTGTCAGATGGACAAGAGGATTTTTTTTTTGTTGAATGCAAGTTTCACTTCGGAAAAATAAATTTGGTAGCCCTGTCCGTTATTACTAGACCCATGAAAAAAGTCTCAAGAGGCCGCGCCTCAAACGACAAAGGAAGTCTTCGAGTTGAATATGAAGCAACACGTCTGCTTGGTAGCACCCCGATACAATTTAAAAAAAAAAAGAGAAAAAAAAAAGAATCAATCTCCAAAGCCTGTTTAACTTAGGAACACTGAATTTGGGATACATTACTATCATGAGTAGACCCACAAAAAGTCTCAGAAAGCCATGTCCAAAAAGAACACAGGAAGTCTGCCATTTTGGTTTGAAGCGGCCATTTTAGGCTGACTTTGGAGGTTTCCAGTTGACTTGCCATGAAACATGAAACTTCACTGACTCAACTGTACAAGGTTGAATTTTTAACCACATTTCACTGAACAACATTGAACGCAGTAAATGTTGGGTTGCGATTATTGAACAAAATCTTGGATATGTTTGATATTCAAGGCAAAGTAGCCATGTTGGAAAAGACACAGCATGACACAGTCTGTCATTTTGAAGAGGGTGTATCTGTCTCATTTTGGCCTTTTTCCAGTCATCAATTAAAAGTGAACTAGATTTTTTTTTCTTTGTTCAATTGCAACCAAATTTGAAGCCCATATAATAGACAGAGGCTGGACGATGCTAAATTGTGAAATATTCAAGTCCATCGTTGCATGTGGGAAGAACGATGACTCGCTAGGTAGGAGTTTCTATCATAAGTCATTCTGGAATTATTTTGGTTGTTTCCTTCGAAGACAAACTTCATTGTACAGACAGAGGAACCACCCAAAACCACAAAACTCCAATGCATCATAAGTTTGTTGATGTCTACTGTCCGCTTGTTGGCGTGTGTTTGTCTCATGCGCTCACTGTAACAAACGGTGGAGACTCTCAGCTGTCAAAGTGAATGTATGAAGACATTCACCATTCCTTTTTTTGCGGTCAGGGGTCAGAGGGACGCGTCGGATGTATTGATTGCGAGCGGATAAATCGATGAGGTTTTGGTGAGTCAACATTTATGACTCAAGCGTCACATTTGTCTCCTGGAAGCCATTAAATGACAGATGACGCTGCTGTTGCTCGGTTCCGGCCTGTGTTGCATTACCCAGAGGTTGTCAACCCTTTTGATGAATTACAAGACCAAAATGTCACTTCCATTAGCACGTCAAGAACATCCATGTGCTTGTGACGCGGAAAGTGCGCATGACGCTTCGCGGCAAATAATCACGCGCAACACAACATTGGACACGTTTCTGGGTTATTTCGCTGGCATCGCTGCCATGCGTGTTGTAATTCTCACAGTAAACTTCAAATCTGACGGTCCTAGTAGAAAGTTGAACTCCCAAATTGTGTCTCAAGAAACTTTTTTTTTAGGTCAGTGTTTTGTAAAACTTCTCATTTGAGTAAGAGGACTGAAGGTAATAGGAGTGAGTTATTAGCATAGAATCAGCAAAGGCTTGAACTACAGCCACATGGCAGTATTGGTCCAACGTCGTTTAAATAAAAATTTTAAATGGTTTTGATTAAATACGTAATCAGTTCAAGGATACGTTGTTTGATATTTTAGTTAATTTTATCATGCATTGACATGGCGTCCCACGTTATTATGCCATTTGTGTTTTTCTCAGATTTTTAGTCTCCATGCAAATTAGAAAACGGCAGATTCTCTGAGTCCTTATTTTTAAACAAACGTTCCAATGATAACAGTGTTTTATTTTTCTTTTTTTTTTTCAAAAATAAAAATGTAGTTCCAAGTTATTATTCACAGAGGTGTCTCAAGACATTTTGTAGGTTGTAAAGAACTGACAAGAGATATTTGTGGAATTTGAAGCAGTTCACATCCAAACGGCAGCTATTCTGATATCCTGCAAAATAGTTGCCAGCAGACAATCTGCAAAAACTCACATAAGCTCAATGTACGCAAGACTTCCAAAGCGGCTATCAATTAAGAACTCCTATGTTAAACTATAACATGGCCTGTTATCAAGTTTTGGATGGAGCTTTTGATTTCAGTAAATACAAACCCGTAATGCTGAGAATTCAACAAATGACAATTTTCAGCTCTTTTAAAACCTTGAAAATGTCTGTTTTAAGATTAAGACTTTTCTTTTTAAAATGGGGAAAATACTACTTCCCATTCTGAAACACCCCAGACCTTTGATTTATAAAACTGAATATTCTTTTTAAAGACACAATTTCATGCTACTATACACGATGCTATTTTTTTCCATTTCATAAAACAGTTGTGTCAGGGCACCGCAGTTCAGGCAAACTACCAGCAGATGGCAACATAAAGCCACCAATGGCTTTTTGTACGTTGCACAATGCAAAGCTTTTCGACCCCAGGGAGTGCTGGCACAAGTAGCAGATGTGTTTGTTGTCCTTTGAACTGTAACCTTGAGGAGCTCCTGCTTTCAAGTCGACTTTGTGACAGCGCGCCTGCCGGCATCAAGCGTGCAGGTCAATTTAACCAACTCCCCACACGCATGACCCATGACGTGATGACAGGATATTATGTGGTCACACGCCTACTGTAGTGAGTGATGTCTAACACATATTAGCAACCGTGCGCATATGGAAGAAAATGTGTAAAGAGCTTTTGTATAGTCGTACACTGCAGTGACTGATGACATGATGCATGTCTGCGAAACTGCCGCAGCTTCTCAATTGAATCAAAATCAGAATCGCTTTTATTGTCATTGTATAGAATACAATGAAATTAGTTCGCAGTAGTGATGCACAAATCCAACGGCAAAACTTGAACATATAAAGTCCTCACCAAAAATATTGGACATTTTGGGGTTTGGGTCAAATGATGAGCTTGAGACAAAAGTTCAGAAGTCCAACTTTGAGTTCACGGTATTTACATGTGGATGTCAAGTCAAGTCAAGTCAACAGTATTTATAGAGCACTTTCAAACAGCCATCGCTGCATACAAATCGCTGTACATGGAGCAATTTAACATGCACAATAAACAGTAAGACAAATCGGTAATAAAGGCGGTAGAAAGCACCAAACAGAAAAACCAGGAACAGATATAAGTCATGCTGAGTCGAATGCCAAAGATGTCATGAATGACATGAATGAATCAAATTAAAGCTTGAACGTCCCAGCCCATTAATGACACTTAACTACAATTTACTTTACGGTACGCCTTAGTTACATGCATGTGTATACAGTAATCCCTTGTTTATCATGGTTAATGGGGACAAAAACCATCCGTGATAAACGAAAATCCGTGAAGTAGCGACCAATTAACATATACAACATATATATTTTTTTTAAGTCCGCAAAGAGTCCGGAAGAAGCTGCAAAACAACAGCGAGCCTTCCTTCATAAGCGTTCACTTCCCAGTGTGAAAAGAACTGGTTTCAGGGCACTTTGTCATCCGGCCCTCTATGTTTGTTTTTCCTCTCCGTTCTCGGAATTGCGAGTCGCCAACAAACATTTTGTGACAGAACATGAATTTATAGAAAGTAATGTTCATGCTCCAGAGCACAGGAACATATACAGTACCGTCCTCTTTCTTTGCTTTGGCCGACAAATGATTGGTCTCGTGGGATTCGCTGTGGCCCGGATCGATCCACACTCACATTGTAAATTTCCCCAGTGTGGGACAAATACCGGTAAAGGATATCTTATGTTTAACTTATCGGTCTTGAGAAGGTTTAAAGGTGAATGCTGTAATTCACGCTCTGTAGCAATGAGTACATACATGTCCTTTATCTTGGGATCTTGAATCAGAATTCATTCCGAATTAACCTGAGGTTTCAAGCCATAAGAAATACACCTGTGGTTTCATGGCCGGAGAAATATTTTATCCAATTTAAACATATATTTGAAGAAATTCTCTTCACTCTGATTGATCTCGAAATGTCCCCAGCACAAAATGTTGTTTACGCAATTGGATCTTCGGGTTCTTTGAATTTTTATTAAAATTCCAAAGGAGCATTGTCAGCCAAAGGAGCCCTGATTGTGATAGTGAATAGGAATATAAATAAAAGAAGAGCTTCCTTTTCTGTAGCTCACAAACAGAGAGATGGGCCCAAAAAATATCAGCATCCGCAGACCAAATCGAGAGTTGTCAAGATTATTCAACGTGATGCGAACTATGAGGGGTTTGTGTTAACTGGGTTAGATGTGTTAAATAACTCAGGATGGAGCAACTTTTGTTTGAAGCGACCCACTTTTCAAGTGAGCAAAAGTATTGGAACAGACATTAATTAAATGAACTTAAAGTATTTGGTGGCTTAAGCCTTACTTACCACACTCTTGCATTCTTCCTTTGAAATGGTTTTCTAGGCCTTTCCTGCAGCCTCTTTCAGTTCTTATTTATTTCTAGGGGTTCATCTCCTCAGTCTCATCCTCATGCTCAATTGGGTTAAGGTCCAGTGACTGACTTGGCCGGTCTTAAGACCTCCCATTTTTCCACCCCAAATGAAGTCCTCTGTCGTGTTGGCAGTGTATTTTTGTCATGATGTTACCAGAATGAATCCTGAAGTCTACAAAACCATTTTGTCTGTCACGAATAAAAAAAAAAAATCTTGTGAATAAATAGAATCATTATACTAACTGCGTACTTTTTTTTTCTAGAAAGAAAACGGTCACGTTAGATTTTATTTGAAGAAAAGAGATTGTATGTATTTTTTATATAAGATAAGAAAACCTTTATTAGTCTCGCAATGGAGAAATTCCCGATTCACAGCAGCAAAGTTATGAAAGGAAGAAGTAGAACAACAAAATATAGGAGCTGCTGGAAAGGCAGCCACTCACGCGGCGCCATTTTGAAGTCAAAATAACAAAAATAACACAACACAACACATAGGACACAGACGGTCGTGCAATCTTCACCACTTTTCTGCATACACTTTGTTCTCTGAAGCAGTTATAGATGAAAGAGGAGAGGATCAAAGTGTCCTTTCACCAGTGGATCAGAGACGGCATGCTGAAAATGTGCACACGTCTGCTACAAGCTAAGTTTTGAAAGTAAACACGAAGCTGTAGTGTCCATTGACGAAAAAGAGATTGGCTCACATCTCCTGTCCCATGTAAATCCACTTCAATTCCAAGCCGCGACTCCCAGTTCCACCTCCGCATCAGCGCTCCGCGCTAACGCTCCTTTCTTCTCATCGGCTCCTCAAGCCTCACATCCATCCAGCCGCAGACCGTTCAACAGCACCGATCTCTCCGCTGAACAAAGTGGGGCTGTGAAAAATGCTGCCCACAACAGGCGCAAGACACAAGCGCCCCGGGACTGTCCAGCAACGACAGTCAAATGGCGCCGACATTCCTCCCAGGCAAAAACAGTGCTGGTATACCCATGCTGCCGAGAAGGCGCAACCACCAAGCACAGAGTTACCTCCTTGATGAATGTCGTGGCCAAAAAATGCTGAAAAAAGTCCACATCAGGTCCACACGACGTAACAACAAACACAAAGTGACAAAACAAACAAAAAAAAGCAAGGCTCATGAGAGCACTTGCCGACGGCTGCCTACTCGGGGGCCATCTTGACTTCAAAGAGCAGATGACTTCATATGTCATCTGTATTTTTATTATACAAGTCCTATTACTGAAAAGCAGTCAAATAAAGGTTTGGTTCTTTTCCAGGAAAAAGGCAATGTATCAGATTTCATCAACAGTTAGAATGTGGTATGAAACTGCAAAAAAAGCAAACCAACAACCAAAAAACCTGTGCAATGCAGGTGGACTTCGCCCAAGCGTATCGTTTTCCACCTTTCAGATGTTCCTAAATGATTCGCAACGCGCATCCATCATTGGCAATGGTGGTCGGCGTGTGTGCATCCAGATTTTTTTGTTTGTTTTTTAATTGCCAAACAAAACAAAACAGAACTTTTTTCCTCGATTGCACCACTCTCTCACCGCAGTTCTCGGGTGTCACATGAGGAAGTTGGAGAATTTCCCAGCGTGTCGACACCAAATGGGTACAAAAACAATCTCCAGTGAACTTAATACTTGACCGTGAGTTCAAAAGTAAAAAAATAAAATAAAAACTTGTTTGGAGGATGCCCAATCTACGGGAAAGCCAGGTTGCCATCCAGATCCAGGAGGGATTTATTGTGCCGTGACAATCTGCTCGCATCAAAAGGCCAAGTGAGGATAGGGACCCAAAAGATCCAGCATGCAGGTGGTTTCAGGTGATCAGAAAACGTAAACACGGGGGATGTTGGTGATGGATCACTTGAAAATCCATGTAAATAATAATAAAAAAAAAAGCCAAAGTGGAGCATGAAGACCTGCAGTGCAAAATGGAGGATTTTCTTCAAGTTACCAAGACAGCCCACTGGTGACCAAGCCAGATTTTTAATCACCAAAAAAATTGATTATCGTAAAATCCTGTAAGATGTATATTTTCCAAATAAAATGATCCGAAAACTGTATTATCTGCGGATTAATTTAAAAAAAATGGAGTCATTCCAAAATTGTTGAAAAATACACCTTCACTTTTCAGATTTTCAGCTACATATTCATGAATGGTAGATAAACTATCAAGTGCTTGATTCGCTCAGCTTAGATCACAGTTGTCAAACTCAAGGCCCCGGGGGCCAGATTTGGCCCACCACATCACTTTATGTGGCCCATGAAAGCAAATCAACAATGGCAACTTTCATTCTGCTTGCTAAAACCGCTACCAAAATGACAAATTCTCATTTGTAATAAATAAGAGTGATACTGTCAGCATTTTCTTGTGGCCAAACCGCTCGTTACATAAACCTAAAGTCAAATCAGAAAATGAGATTTGATTTGAATGCCAGGTCCCCCAGCCCTCATGTTTCCACAGCAAAGCGACTTTTACCATGTTAAGGAAAGTGAGCTGTCCCGTGTGGCCTCTCTGAACAGAGAGTTGACCTCTTTGTGTTTTTAAGAATCCCCCACTCTGTGCTGCGTATCAGGTGGCCCCTGCTCCTACAAGTCATAAAAATGCCAACGGCTAGCTTCCACCAGTCAGTAAAAGGCATAAGGACCCTTGATCACACATTGAATCAAGTTTATGATGAAAGCTTGTTGTTTTGATACGTGTCGGTGTTCCGGTTTTCCTGGCTCAAATCGAGGTGGGTTTCGAAAAATTCTGGCCATTTGTGCATATGCTGCATCGCCCCACCAACTCAAACCTTTTCAATGGTTGTAGTTGTTCTTGTAGTTGTTCGCAAAAAATGTGTTCAAAATGAGCATCCCACAAAAAAAAAAAAAACTGTTAAACCCTGAACACATTCAAAATTTCCTGCCGCCAAGAAAAACTGTTTGTGACCATTAAAACTGTTCTGTTGAACGTCTTTGCCACCGTTTGCGACCATGAACGACCCCTAAAGAAAAACATTCGATGCAGATGCAGCAGACCTCCTTTCTTTACTCCTCCTGCCTGTGTGTCGAAGCTAGCTTGTTTGCTTGGTGTGCACCCCAGAACACGTGCGTACAATTAATTACTATGATCCAGGGTTTGCATGTTTGGTGCGTCTCATGTTTTACTGGTTTAGTACAAACCAGGTTTCATTAATTTGGCAGCAACCAGGGTTTTCTCTTTTTGGTACTCACCAGGGTTTACCCAATCCGAACCAGAGAATCAACTTTGAAGTGTGTACACGCCCTTATCATTTTCCGCAATGTCTTGTTAAACCCAAGCCTGATGAGGATGCTTTATTGTGATAAAAATATGAGAACAAAATAACAAAGACAAGGAAACAAAAGCGATCGGATTCAACGTGACAACAAAAGAACCCTTGCGGCTATTTCTGACATTGTGCGAGTAGAGCGGCCTCTCACCGGATGTCATGCTACGTGGCGACAAGGTCAGATATCAAAGGTGCCTTTGTCTAAGGCAGAAACATGCTGACACAGTTAAGAAAAAAAGAAACACCAATTGGTCTTGATGTTTGACATGAAACCCAATAAAGGCATTTGCAATATGATTAATGGCGGCCATGTTGGATGAGGGCAGACCGCATTGAGAAGGCTGTTATGGTTAAAAAAAAAAAAAAAAAATCAAAGACGTACAGAGTAATGAGGAAAGCAACAATGCGTTAATTTAAATTGTTTTTTGCATTTTGCAATAAAACTTTTATAATAAAAAAAATCACAGAAGTATAAAGTTGTGTTCGCGCGTGCGTGTTTTTGATGGGATTTCTTTTTAGAAAAGACAAAATCTTCAGGAGAATAAAAGTATATTTTTTCTTGATTCAAAAAACATTTTTTGATCAGCATTTTACTCAGAGGAGCTCATTATATATATAAAAATATAAAGTTAAAAATAAAAGTTGTATATGTTATATAAAGTTGTACTTGATACTTGATACGCACTGATGATGGATCCACGCACTAATGGAAGCCATCTTGAGTCACACTTTGATCTATACTTTGACCGGTAACTCAAAATGAAACGGCTACGAATGGCACGGGACCATGTCAAACATGCCGTGGTTGTGTTGTTCGCAAATCTGCTACTTCTCAAACGAAAGCAGGTAGCGGGACATTTCTTTTCCTAGGCATTTGGCACCGCGTCAGGACTCACCTTATAACAATGAGCTTTGCTCTTTCAAAAGAACACAAATCCAAACCATGCTCGCCTGGGCGATATAGCCTTACAATAAAAACTACAGTATATACTGTATATATATATATAGTACATACATTGCTAATGACTCTGGTCTAGATTCAAGACCTGAAGTAGGAAACTAGTGCGGGTAGCTGCTGATCGACTGGTATGAACACTTTCTATACATATGTCCATAAATTGACAACAAAATAAAGGGCAAAGTGGAAGGTTAGGCGGACCACCGGGAAGAGAAAAAACATTTGCTGTATGTGTTTGAGTGTGTGCTCTAGCCAACCTTCTTTTACACGCCACAAATCAAAAAACAATTTTCGGCGCATATGCTCAGTATTTGCAGTCGAAACAAACGGCACCGACGGCATTCCATTCCACACACCAAGGCTAAAAATCCACAAAGCAAATAAAACCTGCTGTGTTGTCCTTGTTGTGTGGTGGGATTCACTTGTGTTTGATGTAGCGTGTGTGCACTGGGTGATTTAATTTGATGGTACGTTTCTTTCGCAGGGCAAAGATGCTAACGAACAGCCAGCAGTGGACGCGGCGGCGCGGCAGAAGGGCGCCCACTCGGCCGCTGACCTGGTCTATGCTCTCAACGATCGGCCACCCTGGTACCTCTGCATTCTGCTCGGATTCCAGGTAAATTCACCTCATGCTGTTTTATGTTGGCACAAGCTTCTGTAAGCTTCGAAAAGGCTAAACACAGTGATGAACAATCACCCCGACCCTAACCACGACAGGGTGTCTTTTATTTAGAGCGGTCCCCATACACACTCTTTTGAGGTGACATACGGCTCGTGATGAACTTGCTTGCTTGGCAGTGAAAGCAGACGCGGTAGTAAAACGAGGACCTTCTGAAACGAACTATGTACCATGACTGACTTCCTGAAATAAAACTGACTGACAGACTGTCTGACGAATGAACATACAAAGCGACAGCTCGCCCAACTTACTCCGGCGAGACATCGGTTTACGGCGGCCCAACATAAATGGTTTGGAGGTTACAAATGCCGGCCGCTAAGCTAGTTTGCGCTGTGGCACAAAAAACAAATGTGGGTGTGAAACAAGGATGTTGGTAATTAACTAACTGACGAACTGATGATTTACTAATTAATATATTAACCGACTCATTAAGTGCACAGAGTCCTCGGTTTTGGGTGATGTCACCGCTGTTGGACTCGAACTGTCTTGCCAACCTGCTAACTGAACTAAGTTAGTTTTACTAATTAATATATTAACCGACTCATTAAGTGCACAGAGTCCTCGGTTTTGGGTGATGTCACCGCTGTTGGACTCGAACTGTCTTGCCAACCTGCTAACTGAACTAAGTTAGCCGACCGGCTCATTTACTTTTTAACACAGTGACCAAGCAACTCACCATAGGGCATACTTGGTGTACGACTGTCATGAACTAAGTACTCCCTGTAATTTACACACTAAACCAAGTAACTGACCCACCATTCGCAAATGAACCTACTTACCGAGCAACCAATCACCTAACCGGGGGGGCTACTCGGTTAATGATGGTCCTGACAAACTCACTTCAGAAGTTACAAAAGGTGGGATGAACTGGTGTGCACAGTGTCGGAACAATATGGGGACCTCCTATAAAAATTCACTGACTTACTAGTTAACTGACTAAGTGACTTACTGAAGAAACTCAGTTACTGACTGGCATACTAATACCACCAGATCATCCTATCGGACTGTTTAAGATACCCTTTATTTGTCCCACACTGGGGAAATCCATCCATCCATTTTCCGAACCGCTTAATCCTCACTAGGGTCACGGGGGGTGCTGGATCCTATCCCAGCCGTCTTCGGGCAGTAGGCGGGGGACACCCTGAACCAGTTGCCAGCCAATCGCAGGGCACACAGAGACGAACAACCATGCACGCTCACACTCACACCTAGGGACAATTTAGAGTGTTCAATCAGCCTGCCATGCATGTTTTTGGAACGTGGGAGGAAACCGGAGCACCCGGAGAAAATCCACGCAGGCCCGGGGAGAACATGCAAACTCCACACAGGGAGGCCGGAGCTGGAATTGAACTCGGTACCTCTGCACTGTGAAGCCGACGTGCTAACCACTTGACTACCGGGCCGCCCACACTGGGGAAATTTACAATTTAATTTAATTGTGTGTTAAAAGCTGCGTTCTTAACATATACTTCATATTACATACAGAAAGCGACCATCTCATCAGGGCAGAAGTAGATTGCAATGACAGCAATTTCTTTTTTGTGTTTATGATGTTACATGGCTAACAGCTACTCAAAACCAAGCTTGGCAAATTCAAATATATTTCTGTGAAGAAAAAAGTGTTGACTTTTGACACACTTGTATGCAGCTGGTGACCATGAGGCTATAATTGATTAACATTGCATAGGTGACCACCCTGATTGATTGGATCTAAACATCCTGAAGGCATTCTTTTCACACAGAAAGGTTTTCGTAACTCTAGCTTTCTGAGCATAGCTGCGTAATGAAATAAGTGAAGACTGATGACATTCAATAAGCAAGCATTCAAGGATTCGATATAGAAAAAAGAAAAAAAAACCACACACATTTGAATAAGCGTGGTTTGTTTAAAATGGATCGGTAACAGCTACAACCGTGGCAGGCTGTCAGCCTCAAAGCTAAGTGAGAAGATACATTTTCGCGAATTACACTGCCTTTGAAACGCAGTCTGCCGAATGTCAGGAGTGTCCCACGGCTCGCTATCACCGGCCGAGCTCTCCCGGCTGAGTGCTGTGGGTGAATGACCAGGGCAGCTAGCTGTTAGCCACTAGCCGCTATCACCAACGACTAATGACTGATGAAAATGCCTGTTCTGAGTTAGCGCGTCCGCCATTATTAACTGGCTGGATAAGCGGAGCTGACCGTAATATCACTGAATGATGCTGCATATTTACCAACTTGGTCTGGTTTTGTCAGTAAGGCAGTCACAATTTCTCTTTTGAGTCAGCTTTCAGAGGACTCCTAGAAATAGGCCAAAATGACCCCTAAAATGGCCGCTTCAAAACAGAATGAGAGACCTCCGGTGCATTTTTGGATATGGTTTCCAGAGGCTTTTTTTGGTGGCCTTATCCATGCTAGACATGTCTGTCAAAATGCATGGTATTAAACTGGTTTTGAAGGCTCAATTTTTGAAAATGGTTAATTTGCAGTCATCACTTGTAAATTGGTAAAATAACCCTAAAATGGCTGTTTCAAACCAACATGGCTGACATCCTTTGCTATTTTTTTCTTTGTTTGTTCTACTATGTCAAGCCTTCCGGGATCCCGCTTTTTCATCTCTTCTGGGCCTTTCACAACCAATAACGCCAGTAAGACATCATAGGAGTGGCAATAGAGTCTGAAAAGAGGCTCCTAGTGGGGAACATTCCCTCCATCAAACTGACATCCTCTCACCGACTTGCTGTACAGGTGTTCAAAGATATCATCATGAAATCTATATGATTTCAAGCCGAATGCCAAAGGAAATATTTGTAAAACAGGCAACGGGGGGGATCAGTAGACAGAGGTCCAAATGGAACATCAACATCCCAGCGAAAGTGTTTGAATGCCGGCAGCGTGGCGTGAACGTAGAGCGTTGGCAGCATCAGAGAGTTTCGAGCTTATTATGATGATTGGAACTGGCGGTGTCTTCGTGGTATGATGACAGCTAGGCTTTCGGTTCAATCACCTGGGTTTGGGGAGAAAAAAGCTGGAGTCTATTTGGAATGAACAATCATCAGCGTGTCCATCATCGGAAAAATTGTCATTTGTAAGAAATTGGTCGAAATTCGCCGAAAAGCAGAGCCGCATTTTTTGCTGCCAAACGCTGAAGTATTTCATCTAAATATGATTGATGGGTAATTTCAAAACATCAGAGTAATCACTCACCAACTATCTGCTGCAAACTCACCTCCTGATGGTTACCTCCCTCTGATATCATCTGTCCATTAACAATCAGAGTTGCCAGTATGTAAAAATAAATATTTCGCAGTCGGTGGTTGTGACGTTGCGAAAAAGGACGACGAAAGTCATCATTGATACAAAGTGTCCCACAGTGCATCGATCGGCATGTGCTTGTGACGTCGTCGCCGTGCTCTCGAGCGATCACGTTCTCCTTTTTACAATCATGACATGCATAAATGTGAATGGAAGGTTCAAGTAATGTGCACATCATGAGCGAAAAGGAGTTGGTCGTACGTGTCCTACTGTGTCGGTCGGCTCTGTCGCAGCATTACGTCCTGGCGTTCGGCGGCATCATCGCCATCCCGCTCATCCTTGCCGAGCCGCTCTGCATCGGCGACAACAACATGGCCAAAAGCCAGCTCATCTGCACCATCTTCTTCGTGTCCGGACTCAGCACGTTGCTTCAGACCAGTATCGGCATCAGGTAAATCATGTGATGAAATTAAATGAAATAAATGAAGACATGTCTTTTATTTGACCAGTTTTAAAGTAAAACATTGATCAGCCTCTAGATTGGAAGCCGCCATTTCGACTAACTTTGTCCCTTCTTTGTACTTTCCAGCCATTTTCAAAAATGGAAACATTTATTTTTTGTTCTATGTCGCCATTTTGTGACACCCATTGGTAATTCCAAAGCTTTTTGGGTGGGCAGCAATTACTTGCAGACTTTTGCCATTTTCCAAAGGGCTTGAGCTCTTTCCCTCCCCTTGGGAACATAATATTTTGAAATTTGCAGATAAAATCCTGTATATCTGTATTCGCATTTTGACTGACAATAGACAGACATTCAACTGGATTCTGCTCAGTTCAGAGAAACAATTTTCATGATACTGTGAGGGCGGTTGTCGATCCCTCATCTCAGGCAATCGTGCCTCAGTGTTTCACACACTTTAGTGAGGACAACACATGCGCACATACAGGCACACGCGCACACACACACTTTCTCTTAACTTCATGCCCAGGCAAATTTTTGCTAGTCAGGCTCACGCACTCTCTCCCGCGTCGCTCATCATCGCCATAAATAAGATGTTCAATGTGTACGCAGCTTAGCGCATCGAGCTCATGTGTGTACAGAACTCCTGGGAGCCATTAAGCACCAGCGCGGGGGAGTGAGGCGATGATGATGATGGCGATGCATCCATCTTTATGAGTACGCCGCAGCCTCCCACACAATTGAGTCGTACGTGCTCCGTATTGAAAACCCTGAGCAAATAATGGAGGCTTTTGTCTGAGGCGCGAGCCCACGCAGGTCACAAGAAGCTAAAACGCAACATGAATGCAGAGGCCGGCAAACATTTGGTCACATCTAATCCTTATTTGCTTTGCATCTTTTTTTCACGTTTGCAATGGGCTACAAGACAAACGGCCTGTTGTGAAGTCAAGGTGGGGAAAAAGGGTACAGTTGACGCACCCTTTTTTCCTGTAATTCATTCATCACATTAAAATTTTTTTTTTTTTTTTTTTTTTTTAAAAGCACATTGCAGTTTTTTACCGATATGATGTCTACCTTCACACCTCCAAATTTCGTCTCCAAACATTTTGCCAATGGATGTTGCATGCTTGTTTCAAGGTGTTATTTTTGTCATGGACCAGCAAAGTACAGCCATATTATTGATGTATTTTTTTTTATTCAATGGAATTTAAAAAAAAAAAAAAACAATTATGATAATAATACAGTTCTGATGTTTAAGTAGGCCTGATCTATGTGTGAAAATGCAGATTTACCCCATCAGCACGGAAGCAAAGATGGGGCAAGGTTCACCTCTTTGTGAACAACAGTGTGAGAAAATAGTCAAGCGGTTTAAGGACAATGTTCCTCCACGTACAACTACACTTTCAATCCCTGACATCACAGATTAAAGGATATCGCCACAGGGGCTCAGGAACACTTCAGAAAACCACTGTCAGTCAATCCGGTTCGGCGCTCCACCCATAAGTGCAACTTAAAACTACGATGCAAAGCAAAAGCCATTTATCAACAACACCGAGAAACGCCACCAGCTTTGCTGGGTCCGGGCTCATCCAAGCTGGATAGACGCAAAGTAGAAAAGTGTTCTATGGTCTGACAAGCCCGCAGTTCAAATTGTTTTTGGAAATTGTGGGCGTTGTGTGCTCCAGAAGAAAGGAACCATCCGGACTGCTATAGACGCGAAGTGCAATGGAGGCCTCTGCTTATTTCAGCAAGAAAATGCCAAAACACTTTCTCCGCGTGTTACAACAGCCTGGCTTCGCGGGTACTACACTGGCTTGTCTGCAGTCCAGACCTTGTGTGGCGCATTATGAAGCGAAAAATATGACAACGGAGACCCCGGTCTGTTGAACAGCTGAAGCTGTACATCAAGCGAGATTGGGAAAGAATTCCACCTACAAAGCATCAACAATTCCTGTCCTCAGTTTCCAGACGCTTAGTGAACGCTGTGAAAAGGTGATGTAACACGGGGGTAAACATGCCCCTGTCCCAGCTTTTCGTGAACGTGTTGTAGCTTTAAAATTAGATATAGGGTGAAAATGATTTACAAATCTTTGTATTCCGTTGTGCTTGGAATTGCGTTGGCAGGCGTGGACAGTGAGTCTCGCGGAATCAACTTTGCATCTTGTGGCAGCTGGAAGCATTTCATCTGCGTTATATCTGGGGTACTACGTTAAAAGCCGAAGAAATTCCTTGTCGCCGCGAGCTACCAAAGCACTTCAAAGCGTATACTATCACCTCAAAGCAAAACACATGGCACTTAGCACAGACGCCGTGGCTCATGTGCCTCTCAGGCAAAGTGAGCTGAATCCAGCTCACAAGCGACCCTAAAAGGGGTTAAGCGCTATATGGCATACAAGATTGGTATTCCGATCATATTCGATGTGTTTCTGGTGTCTACTAACAGTCATGCTCTTTGACACGCAGGCTGCCAATTCTCCAGGGCGGGACCTTCAGCTTCATCACTCCCACCCTGGCCATCCTTGCGCTGCCCAAGTGGCAGTGTCCCACCCCGCAAGAGCCTTCCATGTTGTCCGCGCACAACGCCAGCAGCCCGTTGCAGATGACGGAAAGTGGCGACGAAGTGTGGATGTCGAGAATGCGCGAGGTAAGTTCCAAAGTGGTCACACTTATCAACCCACACAACACTGTGGAGCAACCACGCTGGGTGACTTCATTGCGAGGTGCTGCTGCTTTATTGAGTTCAAATATGTCAATTCATGAAAACTGGAATGAATTCGTTTTTAGAGTACATTGTATTGTTGTTAGAGTGAAGTATCACGATTGTGGTGAATCGTATCCCAATCAAAGTGAACCGTATCACCGTTGCGGTGAATCACATGACAATTGGGTCGATTTGTATTCCAATTTGGGCGTGTCCTATCTTAGTCGGAAAAGCAAACCTTCCACATTCACTGGACTGCAGCTCAGCAAGTAGCATGACAATTCCCAAACCAAGACGGGGAATCTTGCTGACAAATCCGATCCCCCCCTGCCGGGTATATTCAAAGGGTTTTGGGGGCATTCATTGAATGGCTGTCTGCCTGGGGAGTTCGTCTGTCATTTGTCAAAAGCACATCTGGTATTTTTGAGCCATCAATATCAGCTCTGTCAGCACAGTATTGCAAATCAAACCCTCATCCCTGACTGAATTGTATCCCATCAAGATTGGAGCGTAATCATGGAGGGAGTATCATCATTTGAATTGTAAAGGAACTGAAACGTCTCAACCTCTTACTTGACAGATCCAAGGAGCGATCTTGGTGTCGTCGCTGGTCCAGATCACGCTGGGCTTCACCGGCCTGGTGGGCTTTGTGCTGCGATACATCGGACCGCTGGCTATCGCGCCCACCATCAACCTCATCGGTCTGTCACTGTTCACCGAGGCGGGCAAGAAGTCAGGCGGCCACTGGGGGATCGCTGCTCTGTGAGTTTGCACAGCTTATAACTGATGCTCATGCAACTACGATGCGACCAAATTTGAAGCGCGTGCACTTGATGCGCGCGGCTCTATTTTAAAGTGTTTTGCATTTCTGTTTTTACTCATCAGGGGCAAAGGGCGAATGGAGGCAACTGAACTTTTTTTGTTTGTTGAAGACATTTCTTGATCTGAAGTCAGTTCAAAATTTTTGGAATGGAGCCTCATTTCTTATTTTTCTGGTGGGCGTGTCCTGTCGGTGGTTAAAATAGGGTTGCTGCTATTGTTGTTAGGGGTGGCTGCTGAACAACTGTCCTGCATACCAAACGGTTGGCAAAACGGCTCATTGGTGGCAACTCTTCCCATGGACTGAGACAAAAGTAACCTTGATTCAATCTATGCGGACTACCGTGACCTAGTCGCAACTTCGCAATGACAAATGTAGCGTCCATCTGTGCGAGTCTTCTGTTCCCAGACATGGCGAACACATCAAGGATACGCTGCAGCCTCATTGTTCACAATAGCACATAGCATTACCATGAGCAGCCCTCTGTTCTAAATCGAGACCTTGAACAGCGCCCTGGGTCTGCTTTCGACAAACGCGCAGTGTCTGTCTGCGGCGCACATGAAAGCTTTATGCCACAATTGCAAGGACAATACATCTGCACCCTTGTGCCGCAGTGTGTTTTGATGTTTAGTTTTTTGGTCTTCTCCACTGACTTTGGTGTTGAAAACCGTGGGCCAGTAAGTGGCATTTGTCAGTACAAGTGGTTTTGTCACAGAGGTCTAGAAGTGACAGCTACAGACACTTTCAAGAAGCGCTTTTACTCACTTAACGTCGCTTCCACGGCTTGAACGAAGAAACATCTGTGTTTGCACTGAGGGCCACGTTTGAGGGAGTTTTGCGGTGCCCATGTGGACCTTCATACAATATCCAGCAGCGTGGCACAAAGGCTAGAAATTCGTACAGACCAGCTCTACTAGTCCATCCATCCATCCATCCATTTTCCGAACCGCTTGATCCTCACTAGGGTCGCGGGGGGTGCTGGAGCCTATCCCAGCCGTCTCCGGGCAGTAGGCGGGGGACACCCTGAATCAGTTGCCAGCCAATCGCAGGGCACACAGAGACGAACGACCATCCACGCCCACACTCACACCTAGGGACAATTTAGAGCATCCAATCAGCATGCCATGCATGTTTTTGGAATGTGGGAGGAAACCGGAGCGCCCGGAGAAAACCCACGCAGGCCCGGGGAGAACATGCAAACTCCACACAGGGAGGCCGCAGCTGGAATCGAACCCGGTACCTCTGCACTGTGAAGCCGACGTGCTAACCACTGGACTACCGGGCCGCCCGCTCTACTAGTCAAGACTATTAATTGCTTTTTTTAATGTTTGTATGAAATGTAACGTTTTTTAATGTAGAGGATGTTTTTTTTTCAACATTAGAGACGATAAAGAGACTCCAATGACACGTTTTTAAACGCAATTAGCATTTTCAGATATATGTGGTTTTAAAGAATCTAACAATACAAAATGCAGTCTCACCTGGACTGACAAGTGTTTTTCGGGTAAAGATAATTAAGAGCAGAAGTGTCAGGCGTTAGAATCGATAAAAAGTCCTCTACAAACTTCAGGTCAGTGTGCAGGCAGATAAAATAAATCTTGAAATGAAGACTTGAAGCCAAAGTTAAGCACTTTAAATTGTGGTTATGAGACAGAGTTAGGGTTTCCCACGTATTTAAAATGGGGCTTTCGAGCCAGGGTTACGCTATCAAGACGAGGTTTGGTTCTCAAATGAGTCTTTTTTTGTAAGTTGGCACTCAACCGTAGCGCTACGCTGTTGTGCGCCCACAGCACAGTGTGCCTCATCCTGCTGTTCTCGCAGTACCTGAGCAAAGTGGACGTGCCACTGATTGCCTACAAGGACAAGAAGTGGAAGGTGTTCCACTACCCTCTCTTCAAGCTCTTCTCGGTGAGTCACCGGCTTCCACGCATGAACTCCTTTGCCCTCGGCGCGCTCTGCCACACAAACGATTATACTGTTATATGACTGTTGAGTAATCGCTGACGCTCACACACCTGTGATGCTGGCCCGACTCCTGAAGCACTTCAAGCGTGACTCTGTGGAATGCACCCGGCCGCCGTGCATGTGTTTTTTCATGAAAATGATGCGTCGACCTGAGTGCCAGAACGTTATCTTGGAGTCACCGAAGAGCTCTCTGAGTCACTCACGCTCCGGGGGTTTGAACGTTGTGACGCAAAAAGAATCAATATAAATTCTGCGGATCTTTGAGTGTGTGCTTTAAGATGATTTACACAAACAATTGAGGGCATCCCGGCATAACGGAATGAGCTTCTTTAAAGCGACAGTGAAAGAGAAGTTAACGCCCGGCAATGTCAACGTTACAGAGCACCGCTTTTTACAGGGCATCTTGAAAAGGATGAATTATCCACTTCAGGAATTTGATTTGACCAAAAAAGTCATTGTTACTATTCCATCTAAATTACATGACAAAGTACAAGATTCTCTGAGATGCTGATGAGCCTTCCAAGTCAGGGCTTTAAAAAGACTTTACCCGATCACGGGTTTTGGAGTCAATCAGCGATCGGCCATCATTGAGTTTGAAAAAAAGTGATACGTGATCACTGATGCGATCAGAAGATGAAGCAATATATCTCTTTAAACCATAGTGAAAATTCATTTGAAAAAAATAATTTTAGTCACAGAGGCGGAACTCCCGCTTCCCAGCGCAACGTGTTTCCGCTCACAAGAGGCGCTGCAAGGCTAAAAAAAAAAAAAAGAATATCTTTGGGCTCACACATACAAACTATTGCAAAACAGAATGACTCCGGACTGAATGAGCTTGCGTTTATTGTAACGTCTTATTTCGTGGATACGATCAATGATGTTAGTGATAGATTGCGCAAAAATGCGATTTCAATCCTTGCGATCATATCGTAAGTCTAGTTTTGAGCAAATGTTAGGGGTTTAAAACGTGGGTCTGACTGATCTGCAACAGACGGCATACAATACCACAACTACAAGAAGTCAGACCTTCATAAAATCCTCATGTGAACGAAGTTTCACGCTTGTTTCACAGTCCCAAGAAAAAACACCAGGCAGGGAAACAGGCAAATAAATGCTTGATGCCAGAACACCCTTGAATTGAAGTAGCTTTTACACTTTGAAAAACACTTAAATGTGGCTTCCTTGAACCAGAGCATACCCTGATGCCTCCACGTTATCTCCCCCGTATAATCCAAAACATAGCGCAGCACGTCCTCATAATGTCAACGGACCAAATCCAGGCAGTCCAAATAAAATATCTCAAAGAATTTTCCTTTGGCTTCATCCCATCTGCATCTGATAGCGGCGTTCCCACACTTGGTGTGTCGTAATTTCCCTGACGTGAAATCTTTGCCTGCTTAAACTCCAGGCCTTGTTCGGAATGTGTGGCGGCTGGCTGGTCTGCTTCTTGCTGACCGTCTTTGAGGTGCTGCCGTCCACGCCGGACAAATACGGTTACTCGGCGAGGACCGACATTAACCTGGATGCCATCGCCAACTCACCCTGGTTTCACATTCCCTACCCAGGTAACCCCCGAAAACAACCACTTTGCATTAGCATGTTAGGCTGATACCGTACAGACTCACGCTAATATTTCCTGTCATGTGCTTTGAGATGGGTGACCATGACCGCTTTTGGGCTTTCAAAAACAAAAAGAGACCGCCATTTATACATACAGCCACTTCATTTTAAAGCCAAGGTGAGGTTTCCAAGGCAAGGTGAGGGTTTCAATTTAAGATTTC